>NW_015397746.1:4745-7253 GCF_001527695.2 Protobothrops mucrosquamatus
TGGACAGCCATTTGTCTGAAATGGTGTAGGGTTCCTGCCTGGGCAGGGGGTTGGACTCGATGACCTCCAAGGTCCCTTCCAACTTTATTATTATTATTATTATTATTATTATTATTATTATTATTATTATTATTATTATTATTATTATTATTATTATTATTATTATTATTATTATTATTATTATTATTATTATTATTAATATGTACTTGTTTGTGTGCTCACAACTGACAACCGTTGATTTCACAGTGGTCCAAAGTTATGACAGCCTTATGATCTTTATTCACACTTACAACCATCACAAATCATCACACCACTCCTGTGGTTGTGTGGTTTTAATTAGGCACTTGACAACCAGCTCACATTTACAACTAATTGCAGCATCCTGCAGTCATGTGATTATAATATGTGACTTTTTTGCTGTTTTCCACTAGATTTGCTTAATGATCATGTGATTCCTTTAATAAACATGGTAACTTGCTTTATGACCATTGTAAAAATGGTCATAAGATCAGATCTAGATAGACAATCCCAATTTGCAATTGCAATTCTGGTCCCAATTGTGATCGTCAGTTGAGATCTGCCTATCCTGGATGCGCTGTAATACTGGTCTTCTATAATATCAATGATTCTTGTGTCAAAATATGAATAAATAAAATGGATCTGTCAATCAGTATGGCGCTCATAGGCACACCATTGGCTCTGACACTCTTTCTGTGCCTTAATGAGCTGTCAGCTGGGTTTATTGATTTATTTTCTGATGTTCATGGAAATGCTGGACTTAGGAAAGTTGGATATTCCCATAGCAAACTAAAATGAATAAAACTGACCCTATCAGTTGGGATAGAACTCATATCTTCCTTAGTTCATCCCACATCCCTCCTATGATCTGTCTGCCAGGATTTTTTTTTAAAAAAATATTTTGACATGGAAATACTAGTCTTCCCAAAAAATCAATATTCCCTTGTCAGAAGAAAAGAAAAACTAGCCAGCTGACAGGTCAGTGAGGTTTGGGAAAGGCACAGAATGGTCAGGAAGTTGTGTCAATGTCTCTGTGATTCACTTTCATTCCACCTAATTCTTTTTACCACACCGATTGGCAGCTGGGATATTTTTATAATACTGACAGAGGAATTCTGTAGTGACCTATCATAAAATAGAAAGACCTGGGTTCTTTCAGGCAACTTGAATTATGGTTAAACCCTTATTCAGGCATATGGTTGGGATCCCCTCCATCACATGTTATGGAAAGTTACTAGGTTTGGGGTTTTTTGGGGGGGGGGTTGTTTTTGAGTCGGGGGTTGCTGAGTGGGATGGGAAAAGTAGTCGCCAGTCACTGCCTTAAAACTGTCTGCATTAACTTTCTCAGGAGAGCATTATTAACTTGCATTGCTGCTGATTAAGCATTAGCTATGGAGCAAGACAATTTATATAAGCATACTTTTCTGCTAATTCAAGCTTGGAAGGAGTTGATATTATTTATTTATATCCCACCTTTATTAGTATTTTTAAGTAACTCAAGGTGGCAGACATACCTAATACCAACAACAACACCTTGTGCGGTTGGGTGGGTTGAAAGAGAGTGACTGGTCCAAATCACCTAGCCAGCTTTCATACCTAAGGCAGGACTAGAACTCACAGCTTCCTAGCTTCTAGCCTGGTGCTTTAACCACTAGACCAAACTGGCTAACATGGCTGTAAGGAGGAACCATTTGGTGGTTTTCTCCTTTTCTCTCACAATTTGTTTTCCCATTTAAAAACAAAAAGCTAATCTGTCTTCATTCAAACCTCTAAAGTACTCTCAGTCTATTGATATCTCTTTTGTGAAGGATGAACATTGTGAATGAAACATTATTTACATGAGATCTTCATTCAATCAAGCTGTCTTTAAAGTAGAATTAGACATTCAAAATAATATGAAAAGTTCTTGAGTTCTTAAAGTTAGTTCATCTATGTAGTCTTGCAAATGTTCAAATTGTGTCTTTTTCATTATATATATCTTTTATAAAATCTTTATTTACTATATTCAGATAGTCATTGTTAAGATAAGAATACCTTGTTAAAATCCATTTTAACTGATCATAGGGCAAAATTAATCATTATAATATATTGCAACTTTTAAAAAGTTCCAGGGTGCCAATGAGCTTTAAAAATCTTTGATCTTCTTGATTTAAAGATGACTGTTATGAGAAATACCATATTTCTGACTTAGTTCATTTTTAAACATGTCTTTAAAATAATAAAATGCTGTGGGAAAATGCTTTGGAAAGAGTGTGGGCGTATATGTGAGTGACTGTGTGTAGTAACAAAATAAATAAATAAATAAATAAACCCATCAGCTTTTTCATTTGTAAAGGTAAAAGTAGCCATTAAGACCATGAAAGGAATTTAAAAAATCCATTAACTTTACTAAGTCAACTCAAGTTTATAAAATGATATATCAGATTACACACACACGCACATATTTACAGATAGTCTTCAACTTATGACCACAATTGAGCCCAAAAGTTT
>NW_015397747.1:0-2391 GCF_001527695.2 Protobothrops mucrosquamatus
ATAGAGTTACAAAAACAAGATTAAACAATATAATCACACAAAATAGGAACAAATTAAAACCATTATGTAGGAAAGCAGGTACAGATCAGTAGCAAATACTAACACAACTTTAAAAATTCAGCAAGAATTTAGACACTAGTTGGAACTAGTGATAATTAAGTAGAGAGAGAGTTCCAGTGTTTACATACCTATATTGAGAGTGTCTTTTTAGCTTGCTGCATAGCAAATGCATTCATACTAGATCTTAATTACCTATTAAGAGTAGATAAGGGAGAAGGCGATCAAAAAGGTATAGTTCAATAAACAGTTAATGTATTTTAATGTATTTTAAATATATAATTAAAAAGCACATGATAAAAATGATTGATTAGAAGTAATAGTATCAGTGGACATAACCTAGACTTTCTCAGCATGCTTTCTGCATTGGGATTGCAATTCTCACTACAATATCTGAGTTAATGATCACAGCATAAACAAGCATTACAATTCTCTTAAGCAAAATAAGGGAATGTGCCTTTTTAAAAGCACACATAATAAACATAATGCCAGCGGTTCCCAATCTTTTCTATACCCCGCACCTCTAGAACACTTCTGATATATTCTCGTACCCCTTACAAAAGTTCGAAATAATGGCAACAAATTATGCATATACACTGTAATTTTGAAAACCCAAGATTTTGCACCCCCTGAAATATCGTCTCGCACCCCTGGTTGGGAACCCCTGACCTATGCTATGGAATAGTTTCTGGACAGAAATCAGGTTGGCCTCCATGGTTTTATCCTTTGATAATTTTTTAATAACTGAATTATTCCAAAAAGCTTATGGGTAATAACAGTGTATCAGTTATTTATTTTACATTAGTTTTTATTATTTGCAATTTTAGCTTTATCAAGAATATCTTAATTGGTTGTATTTGCTTCAAAGTTGCAACCTTGTTGAGAATCTCACTGATTGCAGAATGTATAAATGTAACCCATCCGTCCATGATACAACACAAAAATATTGGCAACTATTCTACTTTCATTTGAGAAACTTTTGATATAAGGAAATTGAGATAGGGAGATCATGCTGCTTTTCCCTGGTACTTTCTCACTGTAGAGGGATGGATGTGTGTCCCTTTTATGAAAGGGGGAGACTGAACTTGTTTGTTTTGAAAAAGGCTACTAAGCTTCTTATCACTCTGAGAACTAGCTTTCATAACAGCATTTTGCTGCTTAATCAGCAAGCACAGCATGTATTCATTCTATTTAGTCCCCCCCCCCCAAAAGCACAGTAGTAGCTATTCCTGCATATCCTTCAAATCCTTTGCCCCATTTGTCCTTATCTCTTATATTCTCATGCATTCTTTTATTCGGTAGATATGAGTCCCCTCACCACCCCATCTCTTTCTCTATTCCTCTACCTTTATATCTTTTTATGACTCTTTCACATAACTTTCTCCAATATTGTTGCAACTCTTTCTCCATGATCTGTATCCTTCCTTCTTCACATTCACAACTGCTTCTAACTTTTGTTTCTTAGAACTATTCTCCTCCTCATTCTGTCCTCCTCATCCTCCTCATGTGTTTATACAAAACTTCTATTCCAGATTTAGTGCAAATTCTGGACATACTGAATGGCTGGGAGTAGGGGAGAAAGAGGAGAGGGAAAGGATAATGTAGCTTAGTTATTAACCTAAATGGAGTTAGAGTCTGGCTTTGAAGAAGGAGGAGTAAGTGGTTTTGAAGTTAGATTAATTAATAATTATTAGCACACTTTTAGTAATATGAATGGGTTTCCATGTTCTGCATGCTATTAATCACATCCATCCATTCTTGTGACATGTGCTGGGTTTTGTGAGGATGACTATGATCCCACTTTTCAAAAGTTTTGTCACATCTCTTTAAAAGAATCAAATAAGATCATAATAGAGCAGGATTCTTATATGTTTACAATAAGTAAGAAGCTTGAACATGTTTGGTTTTCAATTTGTTCTTTTCCCAATGTACTTGCTGAACTTCTAGTACTTTGTAAACTTGAATGAGAATCAATTAAACTCTACTTAAATGAATGGACAGTATTGATAAATGTGCCTAATTACAATAATGTATGAAAATCAACCAAAGAAATTATTTAAAACACATTTTGTTGGAAGGGAGACTATTAATCTTTTTTTTTTTTATTAAAATTTTTATTATTTTCCAAAAAAAACAAACATCACAAGTATTACACAATATTATATTATATCCCACCCCCCCGGACTTCCCAAACCAAGTCCCAGGCTAATATTCAAATATAGGTAAACAAATATTAATATCTCTAACTCCACAAACTCTATTTATAAACAATCCATCTCCTCCACATTAATAAAAAAAATTATACATTTAAGTAGTTCAAATACACCAAAGTCT
>NW_015397747.1:4055-7253 GCF_001527695.2 Protobothrops mucrosquamatus
TCTAGCTTCGCCGAAGCGAAGGCGTCCTGGATCGCGGAGAATCCTCGGGGCTCCGGAGGAGTTCTCACCTACATCGTCCATATAGGACGACTCGGGAACTCAACTCCTACCCCGGGCAGCTCACCTATCCCCTTATGCCCAGGGGAAAGGTATCAAGCCGTTTGACAGCTGATGCTAGCTGTCAAACCGGCTTTTACGTAAAACAGGCGGGAGGCAGCAAACAGCTGCGACCGACGAAGACGCCTGCCACCGGAAGTCGGGAGACTATTAATCTTGAAGAGCAGAATTTCAGGTCTTCTTGTGCATTTCTTAGGGGATAGTGTATCCATACTCGTATAAAAAGCAAGAGCTAAATAAACCCCGGTATTAGTCCTGCACGGTTTTTTTGCATTGAAGTTACTGGCAAGAGTCTACATCATGAAGTCTCTGATATCACATCCATATCTTGTGCCTACAGACAGTCAGTGTAGAAAGAAACTATTTATTAGATCCATGCAATTCATAGTACTTAAGAGTTCTAACATGGATGAGTCCTTCTGAGGTTTTTGGATCAACTACTTCAAAGACCACCCCAGGGCCTTTGAGAATATATGCCGATGCACAGAAAATGTTTCTGCAATTGGCAGCAATGCATTCCCTAAGTCCTTAGATCTTATTATTTCATTATTTCATATGGCAGGAAACTCTAAGAAAAGAAAGAATGAATGGCAATAGACTACAGATCTACATTCAGTTCCTGAATTTGCTTGGAGCATCCTAGAAAGAAATGAGTTTGGTGCTTGCTCGAGAGATCTGACTGATCTACTTACTGTATATCAGAAGCTTTTGCTCAGATGCTGCTAAGTATGAAACAAATCCCTGTTCTTAGATTCTTTAGCAAGAATCTTGGGGGGGGGAGGGTTAGGGTTAGGGAGGGGGGAGGGATGTGCAATGGGATACTTCTAAATGTTCTGAAGGCAGCATCTATATGTCTTCAGTGAAACCATATCTCTATTATTACTCATTATCTTCTACAGCTTAATGTACCTAGAAGGCTATAACTTTTTATTTTTTTGCCACAAACAAAATGAAGTAAAGTATAAAAGAAAAAGAATTGTAGCTGTAACATTACAATGTCTTATGACATTGAGAAAATTGAGGGTTTCATTCTTTGCAAGTTTATTTTTTAAAATAAACTATCTGTACCTTAAAGATTATGTACCCCACCATTCTAATGGAGTTCATGCCTTTTTTTAAAAAAAAATCAACACATGCAATTTATTTCTATAGAAATTAAAATCAACATTTAAATGTGTTTTAAAAAGATTTGAAAAACATAATTGTAGAAAAACCATAACTGCTGTTTTAAAAGAAATGCAATAGTAATTTAAAATAAAAACAATATAAGCACAGTGGATACAAACCATGTAGAATTATGTTCTGAAAATATTTGAGGGGTTCAAAATTTTCTGAAAGTTAAATTCTTATAGTGTATACAATTGGACTTAAATGTAAATCTAAAAATTGGCTTATTCAGAAAACACTCAACTAACATCTAATAGTGAGGGCTGATATCACTTTTCTCATGCTTCACATCTGTCACAGCTGTAAATCCAAGCTCTCCAAAGTGTTATTCTTAACTTGCATTTATTAGGCAAAAAACTCATAGAGGTACAAATTTTGGCAAGATTACTTTACTGCAGGCTAGGATGAAGTCATATATAATGAACATTCCGTCAATTGCAGATCACAGTCTCTATATTCATCTATGATGCAGGATTCAAAGTGTAGGCTTCCTTCAAATAATGGATATTTTTCCATTTTCTGGCCTACAGGAGGCAGCTGGGATATTTTATATTCACTCATAGTTTTCTTGAGTTTGGTAACTGGTATTTTTGACTTGCTGTTTTAATGCCTAATTCTTGCACCAAAATGAATAAACCATATTCAAAATAATACATTGATATTACTTGACTTTTCTGCAACTTTCTTATATAGATGACTTACTCTCACCACCTTTTCCTTGTAGTATGGAAGGAGTTGAAGCAATGCTGGGTAACAGTTTCTAATGTGTTTGGAATATTCTACATCAGGCATGTCAAACTCGTGACATCACGTGACGTCGCGTGACATATCGGAGCTTTTTCGCCATTGCCGGCAATTGGGTGGGTGCGGCTCCAGTATGATGAAACTGGCCCATGGGCCGGCAGTTTGACACCCCTGTTCTGCATACAATTTCAACAGTCTGTGATGAGATGTAAGACATGGGGCATTTAGAGTTTCTAGCTCCAGCCCTTTATTCCCTGTAGTAGCTTTCTGGTGACTGAAATCCATCCTTCCATGTTGCCAGACAATGGTCTCTACAACTGACTTTGGTGGTAGAATAAATGATATTATTTTCAGTCCTTGTTCTTTCTTTGGTGCAGGATTTCTTTGTTATTTTTAATCATGGTGCCTTGTTGCCTGGTGGGAAATTCTAGGAAGTGTGACAGGGCAGGAGTTTCTATCAAAGGAAAACCACCACTTGAGTCCTATTATCTTTGTCTTTGAGCAGAAGCTGATCTGACAGCTATTCCATGCTCCTTGTATAAGCCAGACATGGAGAAGGAACCAGAGTCTTTTCAGTTCTTGCACTGGTGTTCTAACATAGTTAAAATCATAGAAATAGAAATGGTCATTGGGCCACTGAGTCCAACTCCCCTGTTCAATGCAGCAATTCAGATTGGATCTAGAAAGATTAGGAGCATTCATCTGTTTTCATTGTTGCTTTTGTTATTAAACCAAACAGGCTTTATTTTGAACAATTGAACAATGAACAATTAATCAGTGGAGTGACTGCCTCCAGAAATTGGTGGGTGCTCCAACCCTGGAGGTTTCTAAGAAGAGATAGGACAACTATTTGTCTGAAATGGTATAGGGTTTCCTGCCTGAGCAGGGGGTTGGATTAGAAGATCTCCAAGATCTCTTCCAACTTTGTTATTCTGTTATTGTTTTTGGATTGTTTTTACAACTGAGGGACTTTCCATTGATTTGCTCCTTTACATCACCCAACCAAATTGGAATAAAATACATGTTTGTTTTGAGGACAAAATAATTTTTCAGTTCACATTTTTAGCTTTGCATTAGCTTTGTCAGAAATTTAAGATGACTTTCCTGGGATCTAAAATATGACTTACTTTCTAAAGCATCTGGTCCTGTAGGGAATTTTTATTAGATGAA
>NW_015397748.1:0-5479 GCF_001527695.2 Protobothrops mucrosquamatus
CTTTTAAGTCCTTTAGTTTCCTTTAAATATCCCCAGCCTTTTCCAAAGCTCTTTCAGTGATGCATTTACGTCTCTTTTGATGACCTCATCAGTGGTTTCTTCTTATCCTCTTTAATCCCAATTCTTTCCTCCACACTATCTGCTTATTGTCTGGGTACGAAACCTGCCCTGGGAATTTTGTGGCCACAGACTCATTCAGCTGAGAATTGAAGCCCCTACATCTTAAAGTTTCTGAGGTTGAGAAACACCGTTACAGTCTTTTTCACTGCATTTCTTACTGTTCCATACCTTAAACAGCAAATCAATAAATGAGCTGAGACTTGCCTTGCGTTGCATTGGATGATGCTTCCAAGTCAAAAGAATAATACAGGCAGTCCTCGACTTACGACCACAATTGAGCCCAAAATTTCTGCCCAAAATTCATTTGTTAAATGAATTTTGCTCCATTTTACGACCCTTCTTAACACAGAGCTTGAGTGAATCACTGCAGTTGTTAAGTTAGTAACACGGTTGTTAAGTGAATCTGGTTTCCCCGTTGACTTTGCTCATCAGAAGGTCAAAAAAAGGGATCACATGATCCCGGGACATAAATATGAATCAGTTGCCAACTGTCTGAATTTTGATAATGTGATCATGGGGATGCTGCAGTGGCCATAAGTGTGAAAAAGGGCCACAAGTCCCTTTTTTTCAGTGACATCGTAACTTTGAACAGTCACTAAATGACTTGTTGTAAGTTGAGGACTACCTGTAATAAAAATAAATGATTGGTTGCTTTCACTAAAGTAACAAGTAACAAGACTCCAGAAGGGGTCAGTATTGGGAAATAGATTTTCAGCTGACTGTCACAGCTAGTTAGTCTATTATATCTCAAACCTTTCCATTTTGGTGGATATTTATTGTGATGCCTTTTATAGTTATACTTACTTTTATTCTTTCCAGGAAACCTTAGGCTTTAGGCCATCTAAACTGGCCCCAAGGTCAATATTGAATGTGATTCTCTAAAACAATCATTCCTGAACATTTAAGACAATTTTGAAAACTGTCCAGAACCGCCTATTAAATGTAACAGATAGATCTAAACTTTGGTCATAATAATAGCTTTAAAAAAAATTTTTATTGATGAAATATAACAACTAGAAGATATGATGAAATACAAGCAAAAATATAACAGTGCTAATGTAATCAGAAAAGAATACAGTATGTAGTAACTGGATACAAACCTTTGTCAGAAAATTAGCATTTTGGTTTTCCGTTTCCCTGATTTGATATAATGATGATGATGATGATGATGATGATGATGATGATGATGATGATGATGGAAGGGACCTTAGAGGTCATCTAGTCCAACCCCCTGCTCAGGCAGGAAACCCTATACCATTTCAGACAAATGGCTGTCCTGTCTCTTCCAGTGTTGGAGCATTCACAGCTTCTGGAGGCAGGTTGTTCCACTGGTTAATTGTTCTGTCAGGAAGTTTCTCCTTAGTTCTAGCTTGCTTCTCTCCTTGATTAGTTTCCATCCATTGCTTCTTGTCCTCAGGCACTTTGGAGAATAGCTTGACTCCCTCTTCTTTGTGGCAGCCCCTGAGATATTGGAGCACTGCTATCATGTCCCCCCTCGTCCTTTTCTTCATTAAACTAGACATACCCAATTCCAGCAACTGTTCCTTATATATTTTAGCCTCCAGTCCCTTAATCATCTTTGTTGCTCTTCTCTGTACTCTTTCTAGAGTCTCAACATCTTTTTTACATCGTGGTGATCAAAACTGGATGTAGTATTCCAAGTGTGGCCTTACCAAGGCATTGTAAAGTGGTATTCACGTGATCTTGATTCTATCCCTCTGTTAATGCAGCCTAGCCCTGTGTTGGCTTTTTTGGCAGCTGCAGCACACTGCTGGCTCATAGCTAAGTGATTGATATTAATGGTCAGGGGTATTTATAAGACAACCTTTTCTCCCAATTCTCTAATTTGCTTTGGCGAATAGAGGAAATAGAGGAAAGCCAATTAGCCAATGCAGGTAGTCCTCAATTTATGTCCACAACTGAGCCCAAATTTCCATTGCAAAGTGAGACAGTGGGTGATTGAGTTTTGCCCCATTTTACGACCTTTCTTATCACAGTTGTTAAGTGAATTACTGCAGTTGTTAAGTTAGTCACACATTGTAAAGTGAATCTGGCTTCGACTTTGCTTGTCAGGAGGTTGCAAAAGGTCATCACGTGACCCAGGGACACTGCAACCGTCATAAATATGAATCAGTTGCCAAGCATTCGAATTTTGATCACGTGACCTTGGGGGATAGTGCAACAGTTGTAAATGAAAAAAATCATCATAAGTCACTTTTTTCAGTGCCGTTGTAACTTTGAACAAATGAGTGTAAGTTGTGGACCACCTGTGGTTGATTGCCTTCCTTCAGGGTAGTCCTCTAGCACAGAGGTCTTTTGGGCACCAGGGAGCAGTTCCATGGAGAAAGGTTTTTCCACGGACCAGAGAGGGCATAATTCTGCCTGCATCCCACAGATGGGGCTTTGCTTGTTTCTGCAGACGGTTGCTGGCATGCCACGGCCCGGTACTGGTCCATGGACCGGGGGTTGGGAACCCCTGCTCTAGCAAGAATATAGCTCTAATAATGGAATGCAGATGTCCTGCCATTTGTGGCCTTCCCAGCCAGCTTCCAACAGGCAAAGTCAATGGGGGAAGTTGGATTTGCTTAATGACTACATGATTTACTTAACAACTGCAGTGATTCACTTAACAACTTGACAAAAAAAATTCATAAGATCAGATGCAACTTACTTAAGAGCTGCCTTGTTTAGCCACAGAAATTCTCATCCTCAATTGTGGGTATTAAAAAGGCTGTGGTGGCGCAGTGGCTAGAATGCAGTATTTCAGGCTGACTCAGCCCACTGCCAGCAGTTTGATCCTGACTGGCTCAAGGTTGATTCAGTCTTCCATCCTTCTGAGATCGGTAAAACGAGGATCCAGATTGTTGGAGGCTGACTCTGTAAACTGCTTAGAGTGTTGTAAAGCAGTGATTCTCAACTTGTGGTCCACAGACCCCTGGGGGGTGGTCACTGTATGTGATCTTGATTCTATCCCTGAGTTAATGCAGCCTAGCACTGTATTGGCTTTTTTGCCATTTCAGTTGGATTAATTCTCCATCCCAGATAAGTGAGGTTGTGTTATGCAGGCTGGATGCCAGCCAGCAGTCGCAAACTCACAAATCTACATAACCATAAAGGAAAGATGGCTCTCTGTCATATACATGGATACGGGGTCAAATTATTCCAGCTTCTCCCTTGCTGGGTATACAATAGGTTTTGTCTTTGTTGAGGAAACACATAAGGATTTACAGATGAGAGATGGATTGTCCTCAGCAGTTTCTGGTTAACACTGAAAATGTCTATGAAATTAGAGTGTTTCAAGAAATTGAAGTGTAGTATTAGGAAGCCTTTTCTTTCTGTAGAAATATTGCCAGGAATTAGTATTAGCATTTTTTATTTCTACCGTATATTCTGTGTTTATGCAAAATCCTGTTTTCTTTATTGCCCTATATAAATTACAAACTTGGGTATTTAATTTCAATCTCCATTCATCATTCAAGCTATATTAATGAAGATGCAATCTTTTCTTCAGAAACATCTTGCAGGCTGTAATATTTTAACCTCTCCTCAGTCTCCTGGGAGATTTAGCGGGACAGAACTCTTCATTTGTAGCATACCAGAGCCATCTTGTGGTTAGTCTGGAATATTGCATTTTCTTTTAGATGTTTTCCCCCTTTGTAACCC
This sequence comes from Protobothrops mucrosquamatus, assembly GCF_001527695.2. Lineage (NCBI taxonomy): Eukaryota > Metazoa > Chordata > Lepidosauria > Squamata > Viperidae > Protobothrops > Protobothrops mucrosquamatus. The sequence continues at coordinate 3,784 of NW_015397748.1, forward strand.
ATCCACACTGTGACATTAGTGCAATCTGGGAAGCTCTGTCAATATTCTGTTCCATACAGAATGTCAGCATTTAAAGAAAAAAATATTTTGTAACATTTTATGTAAGATTGATTTGAGTGGTCAATAATGCGTGAGCACAACCTTCAGCTTGTGTTGCAAGGAAATGGAAATGTTCATAGTGAACAACCAAGGAGTTCAGTACTGACTTTGTGGCCAACAACATCTGGAAGTAGTCACTGTATAGCTGAAGAGAATACATGCAGTAGAACAGATTTATTGAAACCCTTCATTAGTTATAGCAGTGGAAAGCCTAAATGGTGACAGAGCTAGCAACAGTTGGCAGAAACAAAATCTTTTTGGTTTAAATCAATCTTCTCTGCAGCATAGGATCATACCTCTTTCAAGAGCACATCTATGTTTATAAGGGATCTACCTAAGTCTTGATGAGTGCCATGGAAAGCACCAATGAGGATTTATGCAGACAGATGCCTTTATGAGAGTCAGTCCTCCAGTCTCTTCTGTAGTCTAAGCCAATATGGCCAAGGGCTGAATGCTTAGTGACCAAAGGGGTGGAGCCATGTCCATAACAGCTTAAAGTGATGAATAGATGTTGGGCAGATCCAAACCCCTGAGTATGTCAATAACCAAAGGATCAGTGAAGTGTGCCAGATTGTATCCACAGCAAGAATTGTGTCGAGTTATTTCTCAATTGCAGACTTTCCTTCTTGTGCTCCATTTACTTCTACAAAACAAAATGAGAAAACTGCAGAGAGAGGAAAGTGCACATGTCCCACAGCTCAGATTGTATTGTCCCCTAAATGTATAGAATCGCAGAACTGAATTGACATATCTAAGGATGTGTTGATCAGATAGCATATTGTTGCACTGCCTAACTGCCAGTTGAGTTGGGCTGGCCCCAACAAGAGGGTAGACAAGGAACAGTCCATATAGATACTGAGAGAAGAGAATATTGGTAGCTCAGGATTGAATTGTGGGGTCCTTACCTAGCCAAGTAATGAAATAGAAAAAAGAATAACAGAGTTGGAAGGGACCTTGGAGGTCTTCTAGTCCAATCCCCTGCTCCAGCAGGAGACCTTATACCATTTCAGACAAATGGTTGTCCAATCTCTTCTTAAAAACGTCCAGTGTTGGAGCACCCACAACTTCTGGAGGCAAGCCGTTCCACTGATGAATTGTTCTAACTGTCAGGAAATTTCTCCTTAGTTCTAGGTTGCTTCTCTCTTTGATTAGTTCCCATCCACTACTTCGTGTCCTGCCTTCTGGTGCTTTGGAGAAACCAACCAAGGAGCCCACAATCCATGCAGATCTTTGATAATCAGAGATGCTTTCAGAGCAGGCCAGAAACCTAAAGCTGCACTTGCCATAATCACACCAGAATTAGCACATACAACAGTGCCGGCAGAATACTATTACGGAGCATTACAATCTGAACAATTAGACAGATGAGAAGCCCACTAAGTCCATAGATTTTTTTCCCCCAGTGAAGCTGAAAGTTCATAACCACTAAATAAAATGTTTGGGTCTGTTATCAGCCTTTTGATGATAGGAAAGTCATTGATTGATGATCCATTTAGCCTGAAGGAATGTGCTCAGCCAGGGTAAGAGGGCAGCTGCCTGACTGACTTATGGCACATTTGATGTGTTGGTTGGTGGTCCAGGTTTGTTTCCTCATGGG
>NW_015397748.1:6134-7252 GCF_001527695.2 Protobothrops mucrosquamatus
CTTTCCACCCCATCTCCCAGTTCTGTTATCTAAGCTGGCCTGAATGTGGTTAATACGGAGCTATTCATCTTGGGAGTTGCACTTTCTGTATGAATGGTCATCTCACCTCAGTGTGACTGGCCTTCACTGTGGCTAGTGTTTTTGCAAAATTGAGGAGGGCTCTCTTCACAGTCCTGTTTATTTTTGCAATCTGTTCAGATAACTTCCCTATCAGGAGGGCAGCTTTTTTTAAAAAAATCCCAGGGACCTACCTGTGGCTACTCATTTATGTTTTCCAAAGTTTCCTCCTCCTCCTCCTCCTCCTCCTCCTCCTCCTCTTTCCAGTCAGTATTTTCCTTTAAGTTAAAGCCAATTTCTAGCATCATCTTTGCTTCCAAGAAAGTCTTCAGACATCAAGGATAGCTTAAAGCAGTGTTTCTCAGCCTTGACAATTTTAAGGCATGTGGACTTCAACTCCCAGAATTCCACAGCCAGCATTGCTGGCTGTGGAATTCTGGGAGTTGAAGTCCACATGCCTTAAAATTGTCAAGGTTGAGAAACACTGCCTTAAAGCATCCTTATATGCTACCAGGATGATAGGGAACAACTTGGAGGTTGAGAGAAAGCACTGGTGAACTCAATGCACCTGTTTTGCACCAAAACAGCCATTTGGGAAAAGACAAAAACTGAGTGTCAGCCACTTTATGAAAGGGCCCATGACGGCAAATACTAGATTTGTTGACTGGCTTAAAAAGATTCATATTTAAGCTGAGTAAAGGTTGAATAAGGATGTTGCTCTCTCTGAGTCATGTAGAACCACTTTTTCAACCACCTGTGGATTATGTTTTCTCATGATCTTTTTTTATTGCATGTTGGGAAGAGAGCTAAGAGTTCTATAGATGTGGCATGTGCATGCAGCTGCATTTTTGATCTGTTAAAGCAGTGGTTCTCAACCTGTGGGTCGGGACCCCATTTGGGGTCGATCGACCATTTCACGGGGGTCGCCAAGCAAGGCTGTCCGCCATTTTTTTTGTCCACCATTTTTTCCCCCTTTTCCGGCGGGTGCCTTACCTCCCTTGGGCTGGGCCAGCTGGTGGTCGGCCTGCTCCGTCTCTGCCGCTTGCCAGCTACGCCTCGGC
>NW_015397749.1:0-4675 GCF_001527695.2 Protobothrops mucrosquamatus
TTATTCTAGACCTGAACTTTGGAAATGTGGCAGAAAAAAGCAAATTAAACTGCTGTGCCCTTTTCCCCCATTGGGTAGTCTGCATTCCTTTAACTCTCTGAGATCAGACTTTTACCTCATTATTTTTCAAATTATTTGGCCTTGAACTTAACCACTTTGACTCCTGCTAGGAATGAATCACCTTGCCATTCTTTTTTTTAGGGAAGCTGTTTTGAATTTTAAGGTTGTGAAGTTAAATAAAGAATCCTGAGGGTTCCAATTCCTCATTAAAATTATTTTCCTCCCTTATTACTGCTTAATTTTAGTAATAATTGTCATAATTGTCATAATAATTTAATTTAGTAACATTACTCGTATTGCTTTCTCTGGTGGATTTTTTGTTCCCTTTGTTAGCTTGCAAATAGAAGTTGCTTATTTACAGTATGTTCTCTAAATCCCTGCCCTGTGAATCTGTGACTGCTAACAAAACCTTAGCAAAAAGTCCAGAACCTATATAAACTAACTTTACATGCTAATTAGAGGCAGAAAAAGTCTGTGTCTAAGAGAGTGGTTTAGGTTTGCTTGAAATTGGGCTTGGTATAGACCAGGGGTAGGCAACCTTGGCTCTTTTATGACTCGTGGACTTCAACTCCCAGAATTCCTGAGCCAGCATGCTGGCTCAGGAATTCTGGGAGTTGAAGTCCACGAGTCATAAAAGAGCCAAGGTTGCCTACCACTGGTATAGACCAGGGGTAGGCAACCTTGGCTCTTTTATGACTCGTGGACTTCAACTTCCAGAATTCCTGAGCCATGCTCAGCCATGCTCAGGAATTCTGGGAGTTGAAGTCCACAAGTCAAAAGAGCCAAGGTTGCCTACCTCTGGTATAGACCATACTATTTAAACAGTTGTGCACCCTTTTGAATTTTCAATATTTCTGCATAAATATGATGAAAACGTGATCTGTTCTCCACACGAGCCCTAAAACTAGATAAAGGAAACCCAGTTAAACAAATACATCAAAGACATTATACATGTTCAGTTTATTATTAAGTATATTAGAACTCTAGTGCTGGTACATAATGACAGTACAACAGAACATTTTCAAGTTGGCTGATTAAGAATTTAAGTAGTCTGTATTTCACTGTACCAGAACTCAAAAGTATTTTGAATGTAAGAAATATGGAAGTACAGGAAAAAAAATTCTCTTGTTCCATTTTTAATATATAATTCTTATTCTTATCAGTTTCTTAGCCAAGGGAGCTAGACTATATGCCGAGGTGCATGTAATGCTGTTACCTTCCCACCAAAGTGGTATCTATTTATCTACTATAAACAGGAGCTCATCCTGTTGCATGAACAAACCTGGGCTGTCAGCTGGAAAGCTCAGTGTCTTAAACAGCTGAGCCATTATGCTCCTGGAGGTATTTACAGGTACTTAATATCTAGAGAAAGACAAGAAAAGAGAATAGAACGAATAAAAGGTGCATGGAAAAAGAAACAGGAAAAAAAGAGAAAAGAATATAATAAAGAGAAAAGAAATACGTAAAGTGATTTCCAGCCTTCATCACAACAAATTTAGCTATTCTTCACACTCTCTAAAGCTATGAACAAAGTCTCTTCATCTCACATGCTATCTCTTATCTATAAACAAATTCATAAAACATAATCTTTTCAGAATGTCCATGAAGAATAGCCAGAAGTAACAAATTATTTTGTTTTAACCTTGAACAAATAACTAAGCTTATATTCCATTTACCTCTTAACAATTTTAAATTTTAACATTTACTCCATTCAAATATTGTAGGGTTTGATTTCTCTTCATTTCTCATTTGTCCCGTCACACAGTTATTTTAGAAGCCTCTTTTATAAATCCAATAGAAAAACAATGATCTGCTCTCTTGGTTTGCTGTTTGTATTTCCCTTTTAAATTTTAAAATCCCAGCCAGATTCTTTCATAGATCCGGTGAAACATCCTCTTCTAAATATTTCTCTTGTCAGTAGTAAATCCGCTTTCGATACCATCTCTATTTTGTCAGATACTTTTTTTACTAATGTGGCATGTTTTCAGTAACATCTTTTAGACATAGTCTAAGCAAACTTTATTACTGGCATTGTTAATATTGTGGTTACTATCTTCTGATTCCATTCTTAAAATGTCTCCATTAGTATTTTTATTGTAATAATTTTTTCATTATCTTACAGGCCTCTATAATCCCTGTTAGTGGCCACTTTTTGAAATCATCATCATTCCTTTTAAACTCTCCCACATCCCTTTCAAATCAAAGACCTCCTCCGAGACAGGAGGACATCCTGGCAGAAAATTAATTCCAATCTGTTCATCAATAACAATGGGGTTTCTTTAAAAAAAAATTTTTTTAAAAGGAAACCTTTTCTCAATATAAGTTGTATTTATTTAAGCTAATTTGCAGACAGAAACATGGGGTATCTGTTTCCAGCTTGGTATTTAAAGATTTTCCTGCAGATTTACTTTATGTTGTTGATTACTTTTTATTTGCTGTTGTTTCTCTTTTTAGTAGCCTTGAGTGAAAAAAAAAATTCATTCTGGTAGGAGGGAGGGAATGGAGGGAGGGAGGAAGGAAGGAAGGAGCTACACCAAATGGGAAAATATATTTTCTTGTCTGATTGCCAACATTTACATTCTCTTTTATTTTAAATGCATTCTGATGTCTCCATAAATAAAAAAGCTCAATATAATTCATAGAAGGCAATGAGGAACACCAAAAATTTTGCAAGCCAAATATCCAGAATTATTCTTTTTTTTTTACTAATTTCAAATACACTTAAAACTAACTCCAAAACAGTCAATGTTCAAGTAGCCAATTTCTAATTAAACGTCTGAATGACTTTGGGGAAAGAGGGGAAGACAGGCTGCCTAGGAAACAATCAGACAGGAGAGTCAGAAGCCCTCAGTGGCTTAATAGTCAGAGAAAGAAACTTAGGAAAGGCCTGCCCATATGGACCACGGTTAAAAGTGACTGTGGGAAGTTTATGTTTTCAGAAGCTTTGCAGTGAAGTAGAATTAGTCATCTAGTCCTGTTTCGTGTCTGGTTTACCTGGGAGGGCTGACACAAACAAACTTTGACATAAAACGAATTTGGGGGGGGGCAATTTGAAGGCTTGATAAATTTGAATATGCACTCCATATTTTTCTGCTGTTAACAGGCCTTTTAGAGTTCTTTTAAAGATGGATCCACTTCAGTCATAAAGGCATTCTGAATCTTAAAATCAGCAGGATCCTCAAACATATGTCCTTATCCACCTCAAAACTCAGCAAGACAAACCAATACTGCACTAGTGGCTTTGTGCATTTATGCCCCATCCGTTTTTCTTTTGAAGGCCATGTGTATATTTAAACTCATCCAACTTTACCAAAAGAGTCTTTATTAGAAAACAAATGTGGTTTATCTTCAAGATAAATAGTGAGTGGCATGATGTGAGCGGGAAATAATGAGATCCAGTATGGCATCCTTATTTGCCATGTTTTTCTAAAACTTTAAAACTCCATTCCTTGTTGACCCTACTCTGCCTAAACCAGTTGTAACCAGGACATGACCCATTTTTCCTGTTTTGCTGGCTCAGGAAGGAAAATCCAAAATACATCATTGCAATTACAAGTACTAAGACAACTTCTGATCACATCACCCAAAGCAGCACAGAATGTTTGAATCAGTTTCAGTCAAAATGATCTTTTTTTTTAATCCATGTTAGAACCAAACCAGACCATTCTATGTTGTACATAACTCATAAAACACACAAGGATGTTTTTTTTTTTTTTCAGTACAAACTATTGAGGTTTCTTTTGTAAACTCCGCTACAGACTTCCATATGAAGACTGGAGCTTTTGTAGATGTAAATAATAAAGACAGTTTGGTCTGTTGTTTTTTAAAATGGAGCAAGTCAAAGTTATATTTATTCAAAGATAATGTTTAAATCAGAGGAGGCTTGAGAATTGTTCAAGCTGGAGCATGATTCGCATTTTGTATATTAATATGTAGAAGTGAATGCTGTTAATTTAATGGTTTTGTACTTCTCCAGCTTTTGTAAGGCAACTTCCATTTTACAGAAATTATCAGGGTGTAAGAAATGCATATTTTATGATAAATCACACATGAAATCTGTATTTATAGTATAATATACTCTGAATATTAGTTTATCATAGAATACAAGTACTGTTATCCTCGACTTATGACCACAGTTGCGATGAGAATTTCCATTGCTAATCAAGGCAGTTGTTAAACGAGTCACTCCTGATTTTACAAGCTTTTTTTTTTGTTTGCCACGATTGTTAAAAGAATCACTGAAGTCGTGAAGTGAATCACGTGGTTGTTAAGTCTGGCTTCCCCTGTTGACTTCCCTTGTTGCAAAGATTACAAAATTGACGTTGTTTGAAATGAGCGTGTTCTTCATTTGAAGCAATTTCAGGTTCAGTATACATCAAAGCCACTTTGACAGTAAATGCCAATGTTGTATAGAGAGATACATGTGAGAATCCATTTGGGGAAAATCAGAATTTATCCACCCTGAACGATAGAATCTCCTCCTGCTTGGAAGAATCTAGAAGAAAGCAAAGGAAGAGTTCCCCCCAGAACTGTCTCCTGGATAAAAGGGGATACAAATCTAAATAACAAGAACAACACAAATTGTTTCCGAATAGCTGGCGTATGAACAATATTT
>NW_015397749.1:4707-7252 GCF_001527695.2 Protobothrops mucrosquamatus
TGAACGATAGAATCTCCTCCTGCTTGGAAGAATCTAGAAGAAAGCAAAGGAAGAGTTCCCCCCAGAACTGTCTCCTGGATAAAAGGGGATACAAATCTAAATAACAAGAACAACACAAATTGTTTCCGAATAGCTGGCGTATGAACAATATTTTCTTATTAAAAGGCAATAGAAGATTTTTATGTCTAGAACTACGGATAGTCCTCAACTTATGGCCACAAAATTTTTGCTGCCAAGTGAGACATTTGTTAAGTGAATTTTGCCCCATTTTATAACTTTTCTTGCCACAATTGTTAAGTGAATCACTGCAGCTGTTAAGTTAGAAACACAGTTGTTCAGTGAATCGGGCTTCCCCATTGACTTCGTTTGTCAGAAGGTCGCCAAAGGGGATCACATGACCCGGGGACACTGTAGCCGCCATAAATATGAGTCAATTGCCAAACATCCGAATTTTGATCATGTGACCATGGTGATGCTGCAGCGGTCGTAAGTGTGAAAAACGGTCATACGTCAGTGCGGCTGTAACTTGAACAGTCATTAAATGAACTGTTATAAGTTGCGGACTACCTGTATTGTTTTGAAGCGTAGCTGCCAAAATTGCCTGTAGATTGCTTCCATTAGTGTAAAATAAGTTACCATTTGTATCTATTTGAAGCAGCTATTACATTTCCAAATATCAGCTTAGAGGCAGTACTTAGTTCTTGACAAAATTCTCGTAGTTTTTTGTTTGTTTTTCATCGAATGCCTGCTAAGCTCTCCTTTGTTAATTTGAAATTGCTTCCTCTGCAAATTGGATATTTACTAATGGTATGTCCTCCCTCGCTTCTGTTTATCTATCTTTTGTAACATTTGCTGAGAATATTTGGTACCTATTCCCTGCTGCTGAGGTCAACTTTTGGAATCTTTCCTTTGCTGGTTGAGTTTCCTCCATCCTAATTTCATCCCCCATTTTCTTACTAGATCCTAGAAGGACAGGTTTCCAAGGGTGTTACAATAGATAGGGGTAATTGAATCCAGAATGTGATTGTGTCCCTTCTCTCTGTCCAGGGGATTTGGGCTTACCTAGGCAGCCATACATCTGTCTCAAATTTGCCTCCAGCAATGAACAGTGCTCCTTGTTTCTAACATACCTTTCACCTTTTGAGTGCTCCTGAGGTTGGGTCACCATAATAAGCCCAATCCTATTACGATTAAAGCTCTTTTTGCATGAAACATCTCTGTGTTTTTACTGTAGTTAAAGATTACATAGCTTCACAGTATAGCATAATAGCCAGTGAAGTCTGGGGAAGGGGCCAAGAAGAAGCACCGTTGAATGAACCTGTGGTGGAATGTAGTCTGGATTCCCAGGAGGCAGGGGCTGCATTCCTGAGGAGCAAAAAACAGGGAGGTTTAGATAGTTTGAGTGGGAGGAAGAGAGTCAGAACAGCTCCTCCCTAGGAATTCTTAGAGTATATGTTTAAAGGTGTAAGTTGGGGGGTCTCCAAACTTCGCCATTTTTAAGACTTGTGGATTACTCCCAGACATCCTCAGCCAGCCATGCTGTATTCTGGGAGCTGAAGTCCACAAATCTTAAAGTCACCAACTTTGGAATTTTCTGGTGTAAGAGGTAGTTTGGCAAGATTTCTGTTTACGGGCGAGGAACAATAAGGGAAACTGCTTAGATGAACCTCCATGTGTCTTTGTTGGGTTGTAGCAGCCTGACTGAACCTGACATAAGCTTGTCCCCATTGCATTTGATATTTCAAACATATAAATAGGGCACTTTGCAACAATCTCAGTTTCAGAAGTGCTACTTCACAATTTAAGCAAATTCCCTTTTTCAGCGCAGTGAAAAAGTTCTCACTCCCGTCCACTTTGTTTTTTTCCACTTGTTACCAACTCATGTGGGTAGTTTTGTACCATGTGGGAACCACTAGCTGATACTTCTGGAAGCACCCAATTTCTAAGTATTCTTTTAACCATAATGATGAATCTCCAATGACAAGCTGCAGAAAGACAAGAATTAAAAGAAGTTATTTTAGTTTGGAATAATAGGCAACATCATCTGTAGTTTATGGATATAGTCTGCTATCAGTTTTTACTTCGTTGTAAACATGAAACACAATAAAATTAATTATTGCTGTTAAAGTCTGTGACCTTTAAGTATGCTAATGCTGAAGTTTTTCTGACAGTATGATCTTTAACTAACAAGGATTGTTATTCCTGTTGTTTTCAAGTTTTTAAGGCGCTAAATCTGATGCTAATTTATGTTAGCCGTGGTGCCATAGTACTGTTTAGTGTTCTGTCCTTTCTGATAAAGGAGAACATTTGTAGCTCATGGTTGAAATGAGGGGTCCTCTCATTCTGTCCTTTTTATAAGATTTTTTTTTAATTTCACTTGTCTTTTATGCTTGAACTCTATTAGTATAGGTGTGGCCATTAAAATTAAAATTCACATTCCATACCAGGAATCAATATAGTGAGATTTGCTATCTGACATTCAAGAATTAGGATAGTGATGTCAAGAATCTCCTGACATCCTGAAATATTGTTTGTAGAATAAAGT
>NW_015397749.1:13910-14996 GCF_001527695.2 Protobothrops mucrosquamatus
TTCTCACCTACATCGTCCACAAGGGACGACTCGGGAACTCAACTCCTACCTCGGGCAGCTCACCTATCCCCCTATGCCCAGGGGAAAGGTATCAAGCCGTTTGACAGCTGATGCAGGCTGTCAAAACGGCTTTTACGCGGAAACAGGCGGGAGCAGCAAACAGCTGCGTCCAGCGAAGTCGCCTGCCACCGGAAGTCCTTCGACTCCCTCCTCTTTACCTGGCTTCCAACAAGCAAAGTCAACAGGGAAAGGCAGAATCACTTAATGACAATGTGATTAATGACCCCAGCAAAAGAGGTCATAAAGTTGAGCACAACTCACTTAACAACTGCCTTGCTTAGCAACCGAAGTTCCATTTCCAGTTGTGGGCATAAGTTGAGGACTACCTATATTTCTGTTCAGAAAGAACACTCAAACAGATTATGGTTAAAACTGTAGAAACTAAATGGTAAACATCCCCTTGAATGAAGCTCAATTCCTGGTAATTAGATAGCATATTCATGTAATTCTCTTAGAAACAGTAAGTGTTTTGCCACTACCTTCTTCAGGGATGTTTCCAACTTTTCCTTTTAACCTATAGCCTTGGGTTTTCTCATGATCTCCCAACCAAGTGCCCCAGTTTAATTTTTCTTCAAGATCAGCCAAGATCAATGGTGCTGCTATTTATTTTGATAAGACAACATAGAGACAGAAAAATAAAAATAAATACAGTACAGAGTTTTTGAAAAATATAAACAAGAGGTAAATGAATATATAATTAAAATCGGGTGTCAAGAAGAAATGTTGGGGTGGATGAAATCTGGCAAGTCAACCTTTCTGCCTCCCTCACACAAAGGGCATGGCATAGATCAGTGGTTCTCAACCTGTGGGTCGGGACCCCATTTGGGGTCTCTGCCGCTTGCCAGCTACGCCTCGGCCGGTGCAGGGGGCGGAACCACGCATGCGCGGCACTCCCGGGCAGGGAAAGTCCTTGACTTACGACCGGTTGGCTAGTCCCCGACTTACGACCGGTTCAGTCCTCGACTTACGACCAGTTTAGTCCTCGACTTACAACCGGTTGGGGTCACGGCATTAAAAAGGTTGAGA
>NW_015397750.1:0-7251 GCF_001527695.2 Protobothrops mucrosquamatus
CTCTCTCTCTCTCTCTCTCTCTCTCTCTCTCTCTCTCTCTCTCTCTCTCTCTCTCTCTCTCTCTCTCATCTTCTGCCTAGCATTATTCCCACACTATGGAAGGGTCCGCTTGTTGGCAAAGCCGTCTCCATTTGGGACGATCTAGGGCCTCTTCAGGGGCAATGCTCACATATTTCATGTGCTCCCTGATGTGATCCATCCACCTTTCCTTGGGTCTGCCATGGGATCACTGGTCATGAGGGTTCAAATGCATGGCTGTTCTTGCCACTGAGTCTTTACTGTGTACAATGTGTCTCCATACCATCTAAGTCTTCCTATAATCAATCTTTCTTTCTTTCTTTCTTTCTTTCTTTCTTTCTTTCTTTCTTTCTTTCTTTCTTTATTGGCTACTGAATCCATGTAATACACCTTGTTTAACTCCTTGCCCATCCTTTCCTTCTTTCACCTCTACAAATCAGCTAATGCCTGAATAGGCCCTTTTTTTGGGAGGGGGGTAATTTCAGAGGGATTTTCTGGAATAGTCCTGAACTACTACAATCAAAATTTCTTCTCTCTGAGTTCCAGCATAGCCAAATTGTCCTACCCTCTCTCTAGCTCCAAATCCCTACTTTCTGTCTTTCTCTCTAAAAAGTCCATCCCCTTAAAACTGATCCAGTCTTTTGTCCAAACTTTTTGCCCCAGTCTCAGAACTAGCTTCCAGACACTGTATCCAGACACTGTATCACTTTTGTGATTTCATGAGTTATGTGTAGCCATGGTCTGCTGGTAGAAAATGTAATAGCAACACTTAATTCAAATATGAAAGTTCTTTTCCAAAGTTCCACCCAACTGGTGGCATAGTAAGTAAGAGAAAAAAAACAAGCAAAGGTAGTTCATATTTGTGAAAAAGAAAATATGGATTTGAGGTCTTACCTACAAGACCAGAGTCTCTTTTAAAAAATGTTATTGTTTTGCTCATTTGATTACTTTCTACAAAATATTCATTCTGATTTGCTTATTGATTGTTACAATCTGGGTTGCCAATGATTCTAAGCATTTGGATGACACTAAATCAACACTGAACACTAGTTATTCAGAAGGTTTGTAAATATATTCAGGCTGCATCTTGACCAACACAGGTTCAATATGTAAATCTGATGTAAGGAAAACTACTGATTTTCTACTTGTTTCTTTTCAGCTAATAGGAAGGGGATATGCAGCTTCAGATTCTGTAATGAATAAGGAGGATGGCTTTGAAGGATAGAGGGAAAATTTATTACAAAGACAACAGATAAAGGACCTTGAGCCCTGACCAAGAAAATTGTTTCCAAAATATCTCAACCCCCCCCCCACACACACACACATACACATACTGTAAAATCACATTAACCTGAAATTGGGACAAGGAAAGCACATTCAGACTTGCAATATTCTATTACTATATCTGTTCTAATAAAAGAAGGTTTAGATATATAAAGTGTCTGTTTCTTAGTCTGCCCTATTTTATAAGAGCGGACAGATTCTGATTTGCCATTTCTAATATCTTTTAAATCAGGAGTAGAAACCATCTGTCTAGTGATCCAACCCAACGGCATGGCATGCTTCATTGTGAAACATGAGCTTATGCATTTTTCTCTTCCATACCTACTCTTTTTTTCATCATCCATGTTAGTTATAGAGGGAATGTTCATCACAGGCTTTATTTTTTTAGTGAAAAGGGCACAACTGCAAAACACTGTTCTAATGATATTTTATCATTAAAATATTTGAAATACAAGGAAAAAATTCTACATTAAATAGTGATAATAGAATAAATCAAAGAGAACTGACTACTAAAAATAAATAAAAAACATTATGGGAAAACTTTCTAGTGAAGCATTCTTACTTTCTCTTCTATTTTTAACCTAACTGTTGAATGCAGCCTAGACATTTATACTTACACCAAACATTGTAAATTATTGTTAGTATCTACTTAAGCCCCTTCATATATTATTCACTGGTTTCATAAACATTTTTCTAGAAACCAAATTCCAAATGTTTAAATTTGCCCTGTTGCATAATATGTAGTATATAATAGAACAATTTTTGCTTACATTTGGTGAGTCTTCAATATGGATATATACTATTTTGTCATTCTGCATATTGTCCAAATTTGGTTTTCCCAATCTGATACTGATTGTTTTTTAGGATTTATTTTTTAAAATGTTTTTATATACTTATTTCCAGAACTTCTGAGATTTTAAATTATATAACCACCACGCATGATAAAATGTTCTTCTATTATGATATTTCCATATTTAGTATTATCTGATTTGTTTATCTTGCTAATTACTGATGGAGTTATATACCATCTGTAAAACATTTTGTACCAATTTTACCTAAAGTTATAAAGAGTACATTTTATTCATGTTTCCAATACTTATTCACTGTAGTTATTTCTCTGAAGTTTTGCATCCACTTTACCATTTTTCTGTTTGTTCCATATATTTGTCATATTTTAATAACAGTTTATACGTATATATATATAAACAGGGGGACAGTGATGGAAGCAATTAAAGTATTGACTGAGATTCTGTTGACAGCCAAATTGGAATGGGAAAAAGTGCTGTGAGGAAAAAATTGGATGTTAGGTTTTACTTGCATCTGTAAAGCTGATAATGATAGAAAGAGAAGAAATAGGAAATGATTTGAAGTTCAAGAATCTGAATTGGTGTCACTTTGAATGAAAAGGAAATTGATTTGGGATTATTTGTAGGTAGGATATTTCTGTAAGGGGGAATAAATTAACTGAAGGAATTTCTGGGTACATAAATGGTACAGGTATCAGAAAATGAGAGAAGGATATTACTTTAGTTACAAGTAGGAAAAAAAATCTAATCTCTTAAAGAATCTTGAAAAAATAGCCTTTTTCTGGAACAACTTTGCCATTGATTGTAGAGAAAAGAACAAGGCATTAGTAGTGTTGGACAATGAAAACATGAGTTTGCAGAATGTATTTCTTAAATGGTCATAGTTGTTTTTTGAGATGCCAATTGCTAAATCTTTGACTGGAGGCTACCTTATACTAAATGCTTAGCATAGATAGACTGATTCACCCATGAATGCCTTCATATACAAAGGGAAGGAAGGAACCCATTCCTTTATGCAATTAAAAATATACAATATATCATTTCTTTATTCCAGGAACATTAAAAGGGAAGGAAAACAACTCTTGGAGAAGCAGTTGCATACGACAAACTAAAGAGATACAGTACAGGGATACCAAAACTAACATTATACTTCTTTTTCTTTCTTTCTTTTTTAAATTCTCAGTATACATATATAGTGTCATAAGACTAATGCAATTTCTTGAGGAGAAGCATGGTAAAGGATGATTTTGTATAGCAATAAAAGGGATAAGTGCCCCCATTTTCAAGCTGGTATATATATTGCTGTCTTCAAATAGGAAATGTGCCAGCAGGAATTAAAATCTGGAGCAATTTATCAACAGCAAAATGCTAGTGATGTATTATATTCAGGAGAAACCAACTGTTCAGAACCCTTTCCTTTGCAGATGTAATTTAGATAAATTAAACTGAGTCAGAATTCCTTTGTTCACTTTTATAACAGATTGTTTCATCTAAAATCAGCAATTAATGGTATATACTGCTCTCTAGGGCCATTGATCCTCCCCTGTCATCACATGGTGAGACAGGCTTGTAACTAAATAGAAATAAACCCACATACAGTTATCTCTTGGAGCAGCCATCAACAAAAAACTCAAGTTACATTTTTTGTTGTAAATCTTTAATTCTGGAATGTTTTCCATGACATTTCATGAGCTTTTGGATGGGGTGTCTTGCCATGTCATAAGAAATTATGGAATGGTCTCCATTGCCAGGAAAGACTGATGACCTCTATAAATAGTAAAACTGGTGGCTAACTGAAGGCGAAAAATAACAAGGAACTCTAATGAGTTGTTTTTTGGGATGCAAACTGGAATGCACAGACATGTAATATTAGGTTCTTAAACTTTAATGGAAATGTGAAATAATGGCATGACTGAAATTATAAGATATAGTACTAATGTATGATATTTTACTAAAATTAGCGTTATGTTTGTACTTTAAAATAGATTATGGATTCATGACTTATTGTTTTATCAATGTATAAAATACAAAGAAAAATAAAAACAGGAAATTAAGGGAAGGAAATAGAGACGGGGAAAGAAAATACATCTCTAATCATTTGCTCCTCCATCTTCTTAACTCCCTCCTTAGACAAAGAGTAGCTTTTATGTAAGTCACTTAAGAATTTCTGGCCAATCAGGAATCATAAAAATTGGAAAGTTTTAGCCACCCACAGCAAAGCAGGCCAAGTTACAAATTACTAAAAATAATAAACTAGAACCACAACTTTCTGCCTTTATATTTATCCATCTTTAAAAAAAAAAAAAAAGATATTCCACACTTCCTTTTTCTAGCTTGCCTTCAGCAGCCTTCTTTTTTGCTGTTTAACAATGAAGAAATCCGCAAAATGGCCCAGATCTTCAAAAAGGAATAACAGGCTATAGCTAAAGAAAGACTCTTTTAGCTTAATAAAAATTAATAGTCCTTAAACATGATTAAGAAATGAAAGGCATAATTTACTATCCCTTTGAAATATAAATACCAAAATTACTGCTTCTTCAACAATGAACTGATTGCAGCCCTGCTCCTCAGCTGCCAGCATGCAGGCTGCTTTGAAGCATAGCTCCTGAAGCTACTTGCAGACCTGTTGTTGTATGGAGGATCTTGTGGGATGATTCCAGGACTCTCTCTAACCCAGGAGTATCATATAAACTAAAGGAATGCCCATTCCTTCTGTTGGTAAATTGAAAAAGCTACAGTCCAGGGAAAACTCTCTCAGTGAACTCCAGGGATTCTTTCCTGGGTGTGTCATCAATTGGCTATCTTTTCACCAGAAGTCATACTTAGATGATAAAGTATAGATTTTTAAAAGGGCACAGAAGCTTTATCATTACACCGTATCTCTTAAATTTCAGATTTAGATTCCATCTATCAATCAGGAGCTCAAGGCAGAACAGAATGAACTAATTCTTTTAATAAAGTGCTCAGAGCTAGCTTGTGGCTTATTCTTTGTATACAATACTTTTCTAGCTTAAATTGCACCTTGTAGGCAGAGCATTTGAGCCAGATGCTGGAATCAAAAGAACATTAAACAAATAGATGTGACCAATGGGAAGACTAGAGGCAGATTCCATCCTTCTTACAAAAAGGTTTTATTGAAAAACTGAACATCTACCTGCATGGGGGCTCTACTCAGGTAGAGTGATCTGAATGTTCCTCTTTTCTTTCTATTGGATACATCCATCTATCTGGCTATCTGTGTCTATCTGTCTGTCTGTCTGTCTCTGTCTCTGTCTCTATGTATCATCGTTCACCTGTCCTCTGTCATCTATCATCTATTGAGAAATTCTTCCTTGCTTTTCTTTTTTCATATTGAATTTTATTGTGTTTACCTTCAAATTAGCTACTGATATGATATCCAGAACTTGCCCTAAGGATATCTAACAAAATTTGCTTTACTTCATGTGAACTTTTTTCAGTATGTGTGTGTAAATAATCTACTAATGGCTTTCAACTCATTGGCTTTCTATACATCTCCCATCATCACCTCAGTAATCTGCAGTTTTCTGATTATCACTGTATATGTTTTAGGAAGTAGTTGCATCTTTTTTAGTGAGCAACTTACTTCCCATTCTTCCCATTCTCTCAGAAAAATATAGGAAGATATATGTTATGGAGCTTTCAAATATGCATCTGCCTGCATTTACTAATGACAATAAACCAGATGGGATTTACTAAAATTCAGAAAGACTCTGCTCAGTAAGTTTGTGATAAATGTACCAACTGAATTAAACCTGCTTGAACACTACCATATTGTAGAAGTTACTATGCAAAACAAAAAAATATTATTATGCATGCCAAGTTTCACTTTGGCCAGCTGACTATCTTGAGCTAAACTGATATCAACAAAAATATAAAAGAGAACTAGACATGTAAAGAGAGCCAGTGTGCCTAAGCTCTTCCATATCCTTTGCTTTTCTGAAAATCTGCTGAATTGGGATGACCTTTTTCATGGGGATTTTCTCTTTCACTAAACAAAGTCTCTTGGCTTTCATGCTCAGTTTCACTTCAGTTCCATCTGAGAAGAATCACAAAGTTTGTACCATAAATAAATAAACCATAAATTCTTGCCCATACTATGGAGGTCGCATCATCCATATTGCATTCCATGCAATCACTGCAAAATTAATAGTTATTAAAGCTGTCTTAATTAAGTGAATGAATGGTTTTAACATGTGAACTATCTGAGCATCTGAACTATCTTCAGATGAAATCAATAGACCTAAAGCAGTTTTGCATCTCACAAGATTATGACTATATTTACGTAACTGAAAAAATAGACCTGTTTGATACTCCTGTAACTAACACAGTAGATCAATCCAAATCTGGTGTTTGTGACATTTATTCATAAACTATTGTATTTTGCATATTTATTCTAGAATTCTTCAATTCAGAGGAAATTTTGCATTTCAGTACACAATTTACTTTTTAAAATATGTACTATTTAACACAATTATTTAAATCACTTTTTGTATGCATCTTTTCCTAACGCATACTAACAATACAATTCCTTCTGTTGCTGACATTATGTGATGAAGTCCATATTGGAAGCTGAAAGAAAGTTTTGTAAGTTTCAATAATTGTTTAATATATTATTTGATTACTCTTTAAGATCCCAGAATTTTAAAAAAAAACACACAGCACAGTGGTAAATCAAAACACTGGGTTCATGCAATGACCTTTCCTATTTAAGGGATCAGATAGAAGATGATAGTGAAACCTTGTTATTCGTGATTCTCAAGAATGGGTCTCCCTCCCCCATGGTATCAAGCATACAAATGCTCAGTACTAGTGCTTTACTACAAATGTTCCATTTCTATTCACTCTTTGAAATAAGGAAACACTGATTTACTGTATGCAAATGGATGACAAGATATCAGTTGTCAAGAATGCACATAATAAAACCCTCAATTTAAGAAACTAATCATGGAAAGAGATGTTAGTTAAATATTTTATATATTTTACACAAAATGGAAAGTAGGATTATAAGCATGGGTATTTTATAAGTTTTACATGAGTGAAATAGTGAAAGGGGATGATTGACATGCACAGAAGCATACTATATAGGAAATTGTCCACTTTTGTCCACTTTTTCTAACATCTA
>NW_015397751.1:0-1816 GCF_001527695.2 Protobothrops mucrosquamatus
TTATTATTATTATTATTATTATTATTATTATTATTATTATTATTATTATTATTATTATTATTATTATTATTACTCTACTCTACTCATTCAGCCCTGATCCAACACGGATTTCAGATGCAAGTTGCACACATCATAGAAGCTGCACTGTCAAGGACAGGAAAGATTTCACACTGTTTCTAGACCACATTTATGGAAAGACCGAACAAATTCAGATACTCTGGCAGATGTAAAGCCTTGTGGTTTGGCCAGAGAACTGTCTCATTTCCTGTATTTGTACTGACATGAATGTAAAGTGCTCCTGAAATAATGGGAAAGTTTCTTAGATCTGTTTTGGAAATGTCAGATATGTTACCATATTAGTCATAAGCGCCCTCTTCGGAGCTTCAATGCATTCAGCATAGTCTTCTTATAGAAAAAAGCACCATGAGCTTCAAAAATGCAGATGTTTGCCTATCTCAGGCACCAGCTGTTTTGCACTGGCAATCCTACAAGATTTAATAAGGAGGTGAGCTGGGCTTGCTGGATGTATCCAAGCAGAGATTTTAATTTGGATTCCTGCAAAGAAGATGTGGTTGGCTTTGAAGGCCCAGATGCTGATTCCAACTCTGTGGGTTTTACCTAAAATCCTGCAAGTTGTTGTGCAGAATGTCTTGTTTTAAATATTTTTGGAAACTCAATAGATCAGCTATTCTGGCCACAATGAAAAAGAAGACAGAATAGAAAAGAAGGCAGTTTTATAAATAAGGCAAGAATATTTTCAGACATAAATGTTCTCAAGAGGAAGGAAGGAAGGAGGAAGGGAAGGAGGGAGGAAGGAAGGAAGGAAAGAAGGAAGGAAGGAAGGAAGTGAAAAGAAAGGATTAGGGGTGACATGATAGCAGTATTCCAATATTTGAGGGGCTGCCACAAAGACGAGGGGGTCACGTTATTTTCCAAAGCGCCCGAAGGCAGGATAAGAAGCAATGGATGGAAACTAATCAAGGAGAGAAGCAACCTGGAACTAAGGAGAAACTTCCTAACGGTGAGAACAATTAACCCGTGGAATGGTTAATTAACAATTAACCAGTTGTGGGTGCTCCATTACTGGAGGCTTTTAAGAAGAGACTGGACAGCCATTTGTCTGAAATGGTATAGGATTTCCTGCCTGAGCAGGGGGTTGGACTAGATAACCTCCAAGGTCCCTCCCAACTTTATTATTATGGACCATCACACAGTCAGCCAGATGTTCAGACTGGATTTGGCATTTTTGTCTACCTATCGAGTCCTTCCCAAGGACCTGGGATAGGCAGATGTGGATGTTTGATGTATTACAGATATCGTTGCAGGATGGAATTCTGAAGAAGGAAGCAAGGAAGAGAGGGAGGGAGGGAGGGAGGAAGGAAAGAAAGAAAAAAAGAAAGAAGGAAGGAAGGAAAGAAGGAAGGAAGGAAGGAAAGAAGGAAGGAAGGATCTCATTAAAAATGTTAAAAGAAGCCTGATAGAGAAGATGGAGCTCCTGTAGACAGAATCTCTGCCCTTTGACCTTCCATATTGTAACCAGATGGGTACAAATGAGAAGGGAAAAAAAAGAACTTCAACAAAACTGTTCCACTCAAGTCTCAGTGAAACAAACTAAGCGACTTCAACCTCAAGAAAATTACACATGGCAAAGATTTAGTTGCAGATTAATTTGGCACGCAGCAAAATTGCCAGCAGCCCAGAAGTCAAGCAAAGCGGGAATTCGTCTGATGATGGACGAATAGGAAAGAGGAAGAGAGCAACTGAAGAAGCTTCTTGGGATGAGAAGTGAAACGTCTTCAAGGAAAAAACAAGAAAG
>NW_015397751.1:8653-11473 GCF_001527695.2 Protobothrops mucrosquamatus
TCTCCTCTAACAACACACTTTCTTTGTCTCCAAAACCTGATCGTAGCAGCCCCCTTCCCCAGGAGAGCCTTGCAATTTACAACAAAACAAAGAGAAGCAGAACAAACGAAACCAAACCAGCTCCAAATCATTCCAGCTCAATTGGATACAGTCTACCTTTTGGACAGAGATGATAGACAGCCCGCGTGCAACGTCTCTTCTGCCCAGTTAATTACACTGATTCTCTGCAGCCATTTCAGGACCTGACAGCCTGTCCTCAATTTTTCCGGGTTTACAATGCAGTTGCAAGGAAATCGATTTGGCAGACCTGGTCCCGACACGCAACATTCTACACTCAAAAGCCATCCGAATTCTGCTAAATGCAGCACATCAACTGCCTCCTCCTATGAAGGACGCTGTGGGAGGGATAAGGAATTACACATTGGCCCTCGAAGCAATCTGCCATGGCATCGTTATAATAGAATAGAATAGAATAGAATAGAATAGAATAGAATAGAATAGAATAGAATAGAATAGAATAGAATAGAATAGAATAGAATAGAATATATGGAATGGAATGGAATGAATGGAATAGAATAGAATAGAATAGAATAGAATAGAATAGAGAATAGAGAATAGAGAATAGAGAATAGAGAATAGAGAATAGAGAATAGAGAATAGAGTAGAATAGAATAGAATAGAATAGAATAGAATATGAATGGAATGGAATAGAATAGAATAGAATAGAATAGAATAGAATAGAATAGAATAGAATAGAATAGAATAGAATAAAATATAGAATAAAATATAGAATAAAATATAGAATAAAACATAATAGAATAGAATAGAATAGAATAGAATAGAATAGAATAGAATAGAATAACAGAGCTGGAAGGGAGCTTGGAGGTCATCTAGTCCAACCCCCTGCTCAGGCAGGAAACCCTATACCATTTCAGACAAATTTTTGTCCAATTTCTTCTTAAAAACTTCCAGTGTTGGAGCATTCACCACTTCTGGAGGCAGGTTGTTCCACTGGTTAATTGTTTTCACTGTCAGGAAGTTTCTCCTTAGTTTTAGGTTGCTTCTCTCCTCGATTAGCTTCCATCTGTTGCTTCTTGTCCTGCCTGCAGGCGTTTTGGAGAATAGCTTGACTCCCTCTTCTTTGGGGCAGCCCCTGAGATATTGGAAGACTCCTATCATGTCCCCCCTCATCCTTCTCTTCATTAAACTAGACATCCCCAATTCCAGCAACCTTTCCTTATCTGCTTTAGCCTCCAGTCCCCTGATCATCTTTGTTGCTCTTCTCTGCACTCTTTCTAGAGTCTCAGCATCTTTTTTTACATCGTGGTGACCAGAACTGGATGCCGTGTTCCAAGTGTGGCCTTATCTTTGAGAAGGCAAGCAGGCAGGTTATCTAAGCGTACATTTTTCAGTTTATTGGGGGTTACATTATGTGTTTGTGTATGTGTGTGTTTGTGTGCAGATCTTTCAAAGACAGCCTGTCTCACATTTCTGGGGTGGGGTGAGCTAGAAAGAAGGATGATTAACACACTTCACATACAACATGATAATTGTCTTCTAGTACTTGAGGGGCTGTTGCAAAGAAGAGGGGTTTGACTTATTCTCCAATGCACCTGAGGGCAGACAAGAAACAACGGGTGGAAGCTCTTTAGAGAGAGGTCCCACCTAGAACTAAAGAGAAATTTGTTGATAGTGAGAACAAGTAATCAGTGGCATAGTTTGCTTCCCAGAGTTGGAGATGATCCATCATAGGAGGTTTTCATAAACAGACTGGGCAATCATTTGACTGGGATGGTATAATTCTCCTGCTTGTTTCTCCTTAATTCCAGGTTGCTTCTCTCCTTGATTAGTTTCCATCCATTGTTTCTTGTCCTGCCTTCTGGTGCTTTAGAAAATAGATTCATCAGAAAAGAGCTGGAAGGGACCTTGGAGGTCTTCTAGTCTAACCCCCTGCTCAAACAGGAAACCCTACACCATTTCAGACAAGTGACTGTCTAGTCTCTTCTTAAAAACCTCCACTGATGGAACACCCACAACTTCTGGAGGAAAACCGTTCCACTAGTTAATTGTCCTCACTGTTAGGAAGTTTCTCCTTAATTCCAGGTTGCTTCTGTCCTGGATTAGTTTCCATCCATTGTTTCTTGTCTTGCTTCTGGTGCCTTGGAAAATAAGTCGACCCCCCTCTTCTTTGTGGCAACCCCTCAAATACTGGAATACTGTTATCATGTCACCCCTAGTCCTTTTTTTCCTCTAGACTGGCCATTCCCAATTTACTTAGCAACCGTGGCGAGACAGGTCATAACATGGGGCAAAACTCACTTAACAAATGTCTCACTTAGCAACAGAAATTTTGGGCTCACCTGTATGCAATTTTTAGAACTTTGCCAGTGTCAGTAGGACATGGTCCTCTTCCCAGATCCAACGTACTGTGGAATCAAAACACTAGGTAGTAACATCTCCCAACGACAATACTCGTGTCATGGGACGACATTTCCTCAAATGGCAACTCACAGCGGAGATCCATGAGCTGAATAGACTTTTGTGGGGAGAGCGACAGCCTTGAAAATCAATGTGGTGTATCTGAGAACGTTTTGGGTGAGCTTCTTTAGGATCTCTTCCCAAAATACGGCAGATTTTTCTGGAGATGGGTGAATTATCTAAGCAGGCTGATGTGAGGGGTCCTTGGTGCTCTCTGAGCTTGGTTGTTGTCTTGCAAATGTTCCGTTGCCCAAACTAGGTAACACCATCAGTGCTAGAGGGGAGTAAGGTTTTCACAGAGGAGGAGGAGGAGGAGGAGGAGGAGGAGGAGGAGGAGGAGGA
>NW_015397751.1:14208-15904 GCF_001527695.2 Protobothrops mucrosquamatus
GGCTCTGCTGACTCTTGTGGGAATTAACCAGGAGTGAAACCTCAAAAATTCCAGATGTGCTCGTTGGTTCAGAAAGAGCCCTTTGCGTCACGCTCTATGATAACCACCCCTCATTTAGAGGATTTCAAATTTGGCCTGGGGAAGGAGACTCTATACGCAATCAGGTTCTTTGACACAGCGTGATTAGATTGGAGGGGAGCCCATTTCCAGGGCCTTTGTGAGCGCTGACCGTGGATGGCAGCAATTTTCTCTTTCGCATTCAAGTTAGGTATCAGGTGACTGATTAATCAGCCACTTCCCAATGAATAGAGGAGAGGCAAATTAGTATGCAAATGTAAGGGCTGGCAAGGAAGTCCATGTCAACCCAAACAAAGTCAGATTAGTTGGGGATGTTCCAAGAACAAATTTACATAATTGGAGAGAGAGAGAGAGAGAGAGAGAGAGAGAGAGAGAGAGAGAGAGAGAGGAAAGAGAAAGAGAGAGAGAGAGAGAGAGGAAAGAGAGAGAGGAGAGAGAAAGAGAAAAGAGGGAAAAAGAGAGAGGAAAGAGAGAAAGAGTTGGGGATGTTCCAAGAACAAATGTACATACTGGGAGAGAGAGAGAGAGAGAGAGAGAGGAGAGAGAGAGAGGAAAGAGAAAGAGAGAAAGAGAGAGAGAGGAGAGAGAGAGGAGAGAGAAAGAGAAAGAGAGAGGAAAGAGAGAGAGAAAGAGAGAGAGGAAAGAGAAAGAGAAAGAGAGAGGAAAGAAAGAGAGAAAGAGGGAGGGAAAGAGAAAGAGGGGGAGAGGAAAGAGAAAGAGAGAGAGGGGGAGAGGAAAGAGAAAAAGAGAGGAAAGAGAGAAAGAGAGAGAGGGAGAGGAAGAGAAAAGAGAGAAAAAGAGAGAGGAAAGAAAGAGTTGGGGATGTTCCAAGAACAAATGTACATACTGGGAGAGAGAGAGAGAGAGAGAGAGAGAGAGAGAGAGAGAGAGAGAGAGAGAGAGAGAGAGAGAGAGAGAGAGAGAGAGAGAGAGAGAGAGAGAGAGAGAGAGAGAGAGAGAGAGAGAGAGAGAGAGAGAGAAAGAGAATATATAGTAGTTTTCCCCCCCTAAACACTAGCATTGTCAAGTCTAGGTGCCAGCATGGAATGTCTGTGGATATCAGGTGCAAGCCACTAGCAAATAGCTAAAGCA
The DNA here is from genome assembly GCF_001527695.2 of Protobothrops mucrosquamatus. Lineage (NCBI taxonomy): Eukaryota > Metazoa > Chordata > Lepidosauria > Squamata > Viperidae > Protobothrops > Protobothrops mucrosquamatus. The sequence goes on from NW_015397751.1 coordinate 15,379, forward strand.
AGCAACTTTATTGATTTCTACCTAGACCTGTGGTGGCGAACCTATGGCACGGGTGCCAGAGGTGGCACTCAGAGCCCTCTCTGTGGGCACGCGCGCCGTTGCCCCAGTCCTAGGCCTTCAGCTGGGTTTTACAAAACCTTTTCACTTTAGGCCTCAGCCGCCGTGTGCAAAAAAAATAAAGGTTCAATCAATCAGTCAATTTCAACTTCTCGCAGGAAAAAAAAAGATTTCGCAAAGTTGGAATTGATTGATTGAACTTTTTAGTCCCACCCAGTCTGCCGTTACCACTGAAGCCACGCCCACCCAATGGGCCACGCCCACCCAATGGGCCATGCTCACCCAATTGGCCACACCCACCCAATGGGCCACGCTCACCCGGCACCCGACGATACATAAGTGGGTTTTGGGTTGCAGTTTGGGCACTCGGTCTCTAAAAGGTTTGCCATCACTGCCCTAGACTATACGGCTAGTCTGGAGAAAAGAAGGACTAGGGGGGACATGATAGCAGTATTTCAGTATTTGAGGG
>NW_015397752.1:0-5072 GCF_001527695.2 Protobothrops mucrosquamatus
CATTCACCACTTCTGGAGGCAGGTTATTCCACTGGTTAATTGTTCTAACTGTCAGGAAGTTTCTCCTTAGTTCTAAGTTGCTTCTCTCCTTGATCAGTTTCCACCCGTTGCTTCTCGTCCTGCCTTTAGGCGCCTTGGAGAATAGCTTGACTCCCTCTTCTTTGTGGCAGCCCCTGAGATATTGGAACACTGCTATCATATCCCCCCTCATCCTTCTGTTCGTTAAACTAGACATAGCCAATTCCAGCAACCGTTCATTATATGTTTTAGCCTACAATCTAACAAAAGTATTAGTTTAATTCTGTGATTTTACAAATCTTCCCTCCAGATTCTTTATACTCAAGAGAGAATAGATGTATACCACTGATCTGTGTTTGCTCTCTTGTTATTAGCTAAATAATCCTATATGCTAACTTTATATTATATATAACAATTGTCTATTTGGTCATATTCATCTTGCCAAACTTAGAGTAGCCAGCAGGAAAAAAAAGAGAGGACAGAGAGGAAAAGTATAGGCACAATTATATCCATGGCAGCTGCAGATGAAATGTTTTCTATGAAGGCAGAACTTTGACTTGTTTTCTTGTTTTCTTACTGAAATTTTTAAAAAGCCTATAATTCCACTGTGTTCTCAAAGGTCGACTTATTTTGATTATAGCTGTCAACAAGCTGGTTTCACCATGTTATTGAGTCTGGTCTCCTTGCTGGTTTTAGAAAAAGGTCATCTCAAATAAATACATTTCTAATAGTTTGTTTCATTAGACCTGGCATACTTGGGCAGTTATTTTGGTTCTTATTCAGCATTTTGCCTGACATAATATCAGTGGACTTCTGATCTCTCAAAAAGAAAGTCACCATTACTCATCACATGGTTGTCTGTGATGATGATGATGATAATAATAATAATAATAATAATAATAATAATAATAATAATAATAATAATAATAATAATAATAATAATATTGTTGGAAGGGACCTTGGAGGTCATCTAGTCCAACCCCCTGCTCAGGCAGGAAACCCTACACCATTTCGGACAGATGGCTGTCCAGTCTCTTCTTAAAAACTTCCAGTGTTGAAGCATTCACCATTTCTGGAGGCAGGTTGTTCCATTGGCTAATTGTTCTAACTGTCAGGAAGTTTCTCCTTAGTTCTAGGTTGTTTCTCTCCTTGATTAGTTTCCATCCGTTGCTTCTTGTCCTGCCTTCAGGTGCTTTGGAAAATAGCTTGACTCCCTCTTCTTTGTGGCAGCCCCTGAGATATTGGAACACTGCTATCATGTCCCCCCTCGTCTTTCTCTTCGTTAAACTATTTGTTAATCTATTCTTTGCTCTGAGACACTAGGTGAAAATTATAGCTTTTATTAACCATAAATTGGCACACAATCAGTAGCATCCTGCAACATCCCTTCCTTCTATATACTGATTATAGTATAGTTGATCCAGTATTCTAGGCAAGGAATACATACCCAAGATAAAAATAATTATGACACTAGTACTGTAATCTGCAGAAATTAGTAAGAATTTGTGATGATGATAGGAACATTGATGAATGGACACACTGTGATAACTTGATGTAATTGCTTTCCAGTACATACAATAGAAGAGAAATGGGGAATGGAAAAGAGTTGGATTGGATGGGTTGGATTGCAAATTAAATGTAGCTTTAAGATCAAAGGATGTGGCTTTCTTGCATGTGCCATTGAGTTCTAAGAACAAGTCAATAATCCATGAAGTTTAAAAAAAGCATATGAAACTTTGAATAAAATCTTTCTTTGCCTGTATCCCATATACCTTTAAACATCTTTGTTTATAGATTATTTTTGAAATGATTGCTGATCAATTTATTAATTGTAATTTCTTGTTCCAACTCCCTGAGATCTTGTTTTCAAGACTATTCTTAATTGTGGGCATGTTTGGAATTCATTTTATCAATAAGGCTATTGCTTCTGCTGCTGTTTTTGTTTGTTCATTAGCCTTTTGGAGCTTATCCTTGGAAGGGAAAGGCAGGATAGATTAAACAAACAAGCTCTGCCTTTAAATAAAAATTGGGTCTCAGCTGGAGCTATTGAGGCAGTTCATTAACTAAAATCACCAATGGCTTCTTAATTTTTATAGAGCAACAGTGCAAAGTCTGCATTGCTGCTGCAAATGAATGGCTGTTGACCAAATAAATAATTGTGGTTTAGAATGCTGAAACCCTAGTAATCAAACAACACTTATATAATTCTGATTGGGATATTCTTACCATCTGAAGCCTGATATATGTGAAACAGAGATCATTCGGATTTTAGGATTGGAATTCCCTTGCCGTCTAAAAGTAAAAAAAAAAATCATTACTTTTTTTCAAGATTACCCAGTCTCAGGAGGATGAAAGCAAGTTGAAATTAAATTGAGGCAAGATGGAGAGTCCATTGATAACTAGGAAATTAGATTTTGAGATCAAAGTTCAACCCGTTCTGGATGGCATTTGTAATCCCCTGAAACAGGAGGTCCATGGATACTAGATTCAAAGCTGGCAGCCATAAGTACATTCATGATTATTCTTGAATTATGGAGTTCTTTTACAACCAAGCTCAGGGAACATCAAGGACTCCATAGTTCAACTCTGAGCTATACATATTGTCTTCTATTGATATTCTTAAATCAGTCAGATTTGGTAACACCTTGATTACATACTTTACTATTATTATATACTTAATCTGACACTACCCATGAAAAATGTCTGGAAGTTGCAGTTGGTGTAAATAAAAGCAATCAAGCTATTTCCATATGTTATTTCCATATGCAATGTACAGAAGTCAAGTATTACTTATGTGGAAAAAAATATATTGGCTGCCAATTGTTTACGGGGAACAAATTTTACAACTCTAACCTCAATACATAACTGCTCAAGAGGCATCCTTTCCTAAGTATTAAAACACCTGGAGGAGCCGTCTGATGATGGCCAGTTTGTTAAAAGCTTACCTACTAAGTATGCAGAAGATGGATTTTTCCTGCGTCATTCTCAAGCTATGGAATACCTGCTATCAAGAGTTGCATCAAGGTCTCATATTGTCTTTGGGTAAGATCTGCAATTTTGGTATCACTTTTGCTAGTCCTTTAGTTGTTCGTTCATTTTGGCTTAGACTTCTATATTTTTCCATTTTATATTTCTATCATTGTCATCCACTTTGAATACTCATTTGAATAGAAAGATAAATTATTTTTAAAAAAATCAAACCATCATTGTCTTCATCATAATCTTTTGGGAATTTAAGCATAGCCATCATTTTGTCAAGCAAATTGCTTCAGTAATTGAGACTGCAGCATCTTTTTTTTTTTTTTTTTGAGCCACTGCTTTTCGATGTGAATGCCTGCTGAACTTTCTCTTTTCTTGTTTCTCAAAGACAATAAGGAATAGCTTTTTATTGTCACTGGTGTTTTCTATATTTTCCCAGACACAGTGTCAAAAGTTAAGCCCGAAATAGTACAATTTCCTGCTCCAGAAACCTTCAGCCTTGATAATAATTTGGCTTGTCCCAATCAAAAGAAGTGATTTGTTGGCTTTTATCTGTTACTGAAGCTCCTCTGTGTTGAGTGAATAGTGCTAGCGAGTTCACTGCTTTATCGAACAGACAAGAGAACAGGATTGGTAAATCTGTTACTCCTGTTGAAAACAGCTCCAGGCATGACTAGGAGACAATCTTGGATATATTTGATGAACGTGGTTTGTAAGGAGAGATTCTATTTATGTCAAAAGATCTGAAACCTAGAGAAACATTGAAATTATGTTGCCTACCTTTATGGTACCATAAAAGAGGATTTAGAAAAGATCTTCCAGTTTTTAAAGAGAAAGTCTCACCTTAGTGATTAAGAGTGGAAATGGATGAGCTCTGAATAGCTTACTGTCACTAATTAATATATAGGGGGAACTTCAAGGCTTGGTCTCCCTTCTAATTATGCATGTTTGCATGTATAATGTATGTATAGCCCTCCAGCTATAGAACAGTCTCCTAAATCACAACACAAGTCTATCCTAATGTGAATTAGCTAATCACTACCTGTAGTTCAGTAACAATAATAATACTTAGGAAAGATTCAATAGGGGGATATAAAAACCAAATCCAGTCTAAACATCTGATGACTATAACCAACCATAACAACAAAAACAACAATACGCTTTAAGAACAATTTACTACATGTAACCCTAAAACTTCAGCGTCTGCATTTGTTATATGTAGAAATTATGAAAAATAAACATGTTTTCACTTAGAAAATTATGTATATTTACATCTATTTTTTCTCTATCCATGAAGAACTGTCAGGTGCAAGAAACCGGGAGCTAGTATAGAGTTCAAAAGTACTACAGGTTTATTTCATACTACCTATACACAAGATTCTGATCTACTAGTGATGAAGTCAAATTGGTGATTGATAAGAGTCAGTGGAATTCATGGGGGGGGAAGGAGGGCTGGCCTTAGGTCCAGGTAGCAATTCCAAACTGATTTAACTCCACCCTTGGGTTCAGCCTATCTCCTACAAAAGACAAAAAAGCAGACCTATCTTTTAGAAATACACAGAAACAAATACCCTGTACCTTTTAGATATTAACTTTAAATTGAAGTCCAATGGATAGGAGGCATCACTGGTAAATCTGATAACTGTGGGGATAATTTGTATTGTAACGAATAGTTTGAGAAACCATTTCTTCAATGACAAAGGAACTTCAAATTTCTAGTATCCTGAATAATAGATATTTTTTCAACAATCCTTTTCAAATAGGAGAGTTTTTCATGCAACCATGTTACTACTACTACTACTACTACTACTACTACTACTACTACTACTACTACTAATAATAATAATAATAATAATAATAATAATAATAATAATAATTCTTGCATTGTATACTAAAAATCAGTGGCTAGAAAATTTATTCATTTGCAGGTTAATTACCTGAATGGCAATAAAACAAATTTCAAAACATTGAGTCTACTATGGTGCTACTATTTTCAACTTTGTAAGCTTATGATATAGAAAAACTATACATTAGAATAACGTATCAGTCATTTTTTTAACAAAAGCCACTGATTT
>NW_015397752.1:5469-7250 GCF_001527695.2 Protobothrops mucrosquamatus
GGGAGATGTTTGGGAAATGCCTTTAATAGGCCAGGGTGCCAGACTGACTACATTTGTCTGAACATTTGAAGGATTTAATTTGCAAAGGCTGACATTCTCAGGAGACAATGCCAGAGCTCTTCAAAAATATTAAAGGATTGCTTGTCATTTTGAATGGCTTAATTTATAGCTCAGCAACTGATGAACTTGACAGAATACTTATCAGATTCCATATTTAATAAATAACTCAAGATGTAAACAAAGAGAGAGAGAGAGAGAGAGAGAGCGACTTCTAAATTGTTTCTGCCAAACAATGCAGCAAATAATCAAGGACAGATCATAATAAGAATGAAGCATTATGTATAGATCTGAATTCATGCAATTATTAAGTCCCTTTCTCCAACAATTAACACTTTTAAAAAACTTTCCAGTTTACAAACCTCCCAGTGGTCAAGAGGAAGATGGAAGAATTTACATTTTTGTCCAGAAATTTTGTTATGGGAAACATAACAAAAAGAGTCTTATGGGAAAGCCTCTCGGAAGTCTTGTAGTGGCAGCAGTCCTAAAAAGGATTTCATTTATCAATTCTTATTTAATATTAGCTGTACCCAGCCACGCGTTGCTGTGGCTCAGTCTGGTAAAAGCGTGTGTTGCTTTTACGTCCAACAGATGGCACTGTTTTTCAAAAAAAGCATGTTTTTACCTATCACAGGTGTGACATCTATAATATAGGTATATTAAAAACACGCACGTATTTGAATGCAACGTGTCAAAATTTCAAAGCAATCGGTGAAGAACTTTCGGAGATTTAAGATTTTGAACAAACGAACATTTACATTTTTATTTATATAGATTTATTCCTTCTATCATAGCTCTCTAAGAGAGTTACAATCATTTAAAAGACACAGTGTTAATAATAAGCAATATAAATGGTACAATATTTTTATAAAAAGAAAGAAGTAAGTTGCTGGTTTGTTATTGGCTCTACTCTGTGAAGGAGTTGAAATTGAAAGAACAGGCTATTGTTTGAACTCAGTGGCAATAGTGAACCCAGGTAACTGCTAAAAAATGCGAGGACTCTAAACAGCATTGTCCATGACCATAACAGTAGACAGGTATAAAATGCGACGTCATGTGACGTTGGGCGATGTATCGGACTTTCCCCCCATTTGCTGGTAATGGGACGGGCATGGTTTCGGTGTGACGCATCTGGCCCGTGGGCCAGTAGTTTGACATGCCTGCATTAGCGGAATTAAGATATCTATAAGGTGTGTATTGAAAGAAAAGCTTTGACTATGTGAGTGAAACCCTACCCTTTTTATGTGTGTCACATTCATGTGACATATGAGATGGATCTTGGAGTAGGCAGGACAAGAAGCAATGGATGGAAACTAATCAAGGAGAGAAGCAACCTAGAACTAAGGAGAAATTTCCTGACAGAACAATTAATCAGTGGAACAATCTGCCTCCAGAAGCTGTGAATGCTCCAACACTGGAAGTTTTTAAGAAGAGCCTGGACAGCCATTTGTCCGAAAAGGTATAGGGTTTCCTGCCTGAGCAGGGGGTTGGACTAGATGACCTTCAAGGTCCCTTCCAACTTTACTATTATTATTATTATTATTATTATTATTATTATTATTATTATTATTATTATTATTATTATTATTATTATTATTAAGGCTTGCAAGATTTTGTTAATATAACCCTACAACAAAATAGATTTCACTCATCTAGTCATGTTTCCTGTCTGGTCTACCTTGGAAGGCTGACATCAATTTTGCAACTTTTAAAATACAAATCTC
>NW_015397753.1:0-2117 GCF_001527695.2 Protobothrops mucrosquamatus
CGCTTGCCAGCTACGCCTCGGCCGGCGCAGGGGGCGGAACCACGCATGCGCGGCGCTCCCGGGCAGGGAAAGTCCTCGACTTACGACCGGTTGGGTAGTCCTCGACTTACGACCGGTTTAGTCCTCGACTTACGACCGGTTTAGTCCTCGACTTACGACCGGTTGGGGTCGCGGCATTAAAAAGGTTGAGAACCACTGAGTTAAAGTATGTTTATATTTGATTGTATTATGGCTGGGTAGTTTTAATTAGACTTGGGATGATATGTGCTTAACCCTGTATTCAGTTTGGGAAGTCTGGGGGGAGGGAGGGGGGATGAAGGAGGGTAGAGATATGTAAAAGTTGGTGTATTAAAATGTTGTGAGAAATAATGTAAAGTTTTATGAAAAGGAGGTGCTCGGTCGGTACCCCCAAACTGCATCCGAAGGACGAGTAAAGGAAGGAGGTGGGATGTGTGGGGTGGTTGAAAGAGAGGAGAGAGGTGTAGGTAGGAGGATAGGAGGGGAGGAGGGAAGTAGGTAGGAAGGGTGAAAGAGAGGGTGGATACAGGGGGGGGCTGCCAAGCGGCTCTGAAATTTTTATATCTGTATTTAATATGATTTTTTATTAATGTATACCATATTTGTATTAAGACTTTGGGGCAGAGGTTAGTTGAAAAATTAATAAAAAGTTTTCATTGAAAAAAAAAAGAAGCCATGCCCCATCCGTGGGATGCAGGCACCACGCGAAACCACGCACCCTCCAGTCCACGGAAAAGCCACGGGACTGGTCCCTGGTACTCAAAAGGTTGGGGGCCACTGTGCTAGAAGACACAAACAAAACTCAGAATGTCTTGATAGGTTAGAGCAGGGGTCTCCAACCCCCGGTCTGTGGACCGGTATCGGGCCCCGGCACGCCAGCAACCGGTCCGCACAAACAAGCAAAGCCCCATCCGTGGGACGCAGGCAGCACACAAAACCACGCACCCTCCGGTCCACGGAAAAACCTCTGTCCACGGAACCGGTCCCTGGTGCCCCAAAGGTTGGGGGCTTCTGGGCTAGAGAAACGGACCGCAATTAACCGAACGAAATTGAATAGAAACAAAATGCAAAATTCTTCACGTCGAATGCAGAAATGCGCACGGTGAGACAGCTACATCTGCCTTGTCAACGTTGAGAGCCAGTCCTCACGCCATTCGTTCAAGACGTGATGGCGAATTCAACGGTTGAAGGACAGTTTCTGTGGCAGGAAAAAGGAGGAAGCCGCGGGAAAGAGGCCAGAGTGGTAAATTGGGCATATATTATCATGGAGAGGGACGCTCTAGCCCGGATAATAATAAAAAAAAAGGGATATGATAAGCAAAGGGAATGGAAACACGCTTCCTGCTTCAGTCCTTCTTTGGTCTGGAAAGAACTGAACAGAAGGGTAGATCAGGGGTCCCCAACCCCCGGTCCATAGACCAGTACCGGACCGTAGCATGCTAGCAACCGGTTCACACAAACAATCAAAGCCTCCTCCTCCTCCTCCTCCTCCTCCATCATTCCACAAACCTCCTTTCTAGCACTGATGACGTTAGCTAGTTTGGGTCATGAAACATCTGCAAGAAAACAAGCAAGCTCAAAGAACACCAAGGACCCCTCATTTCAATCCTCATTTCAATCCTTTAAGGCAGGGGGGTGTCCAAACTTGGCAACTTTTAAGACGTGTAGACTTCAGCTCCCAGAATTCCCCCAGCCAGCCTCCTCCTCCTCCTCCATCATCATCCCACAAACCCCATCCCTTCTTAGCACTGATGATGCTACCTAGTTTGGTTGATGAGATGTCTGCAAGAAAACGGCCAAGCTCAGAGAACACCAAGGACCCCACTGTCCTCTCCTCCTCTCCTCCTCCATCATTCCACAAACCCTACTCCCTTCTAACACTGATGATGTTCCCTAGTTTGAGTAATGAAACATCTACAAGAAATCAACCCAGCTTAGAGAGCACCAAGGACCCCACAGTCCTCCTCCTCCTCCTCCTCCTCCTCCTCCTCCATCATCATTCCACAAACCCCACTTCCTTCTAGCACTGATGATGTTATCTAGTTTGGGTCATGAAACGTCTGCAAGAAAACCACCAAGCTCAGAGAGCACCAAGGACT
>NW_015397753.1:9984-13635 GCF_001527695.2 Protobothrops mucrosquamatus
TGTACGGATATAAACGCGTTTTAAGCGTCTGAAAAGCAGCCGTGTTCCACCATCCTGTCCATCACCATCCTTTCTGTTCTACAGGAAATGAATGTGTGTGTGCTTATTACATTTTGTTTTACACCCTGGACATAGTAGGGGAATGTCTCTTTGGATAGCAGTGGGCTGCAGCTGCCAAAAAGGCCAACACAGTGCTGGACTGCATGAACAGAGGGATAGAATCAAGATCAGGTGAAATATTAATATTACTTTACAAGGCCTTGGTGAGGCCACACTTGGAATACTTGCATCCAGTTTTGGTCACCACGATGTAAAAAAGATGTTGAGACTCTGGAAAGAGTGCAAAGAAGAGCAACAAAGATGATTAGGGGACTGGAGGCTGAAACATATAAGGAACGGTTGCTGCAATTTGGTATGTCTAGTTTAATGAAGAGAAGGACGAGGGGGGACATGATAGCAGTCTTCCAGTATCTCAGGGGTTGCCATAAAGAAGAGGGAGTCAAGCTATTCTCCAAAGCGCCTGAAGGCAGGACAAGAAGCAACGGGTGGAAACTAACCAAGGAGAGAAGCAACCTAGAACTAAGGAGAAACTTCCTGACAGTTAGAATAATTAACCAGTGGAACAACCTGCCTCCAGAAGCGGTGAATGCTCCAACACTGGAAGTTTTTAAGAAGAGACTGGACAGCCATTTGTCCGAAATGGTATAGGGTTTGTTGCCTGAGCAGGGGGTTGGACTAGATGACCTCCAAGGTCCCTTCCAACTTTATCATTATCATTATCATTATTATTTATTATTGTTATTGTTTTGTTGTTGTTGTTGTTGTTGTTGTTGTTGTTATTATTATTATTATTATTATTATTATTATTATTATTATTATTATTATTATTATTATTATTATTATTATTGTTGCTTCGAGGAAGCATTTTTCTCACCGCCGTTACCAGTGAGAAAATGTAGGCATTGGTTATCCAGCCCAAAGGATATCAATCTGATAACATCTGACAGCGTATGTATTTATTTCCACCTCCTGGTTTTGGCCCAGTAATTGAACAGAAGTGTGTGAGTTGTACAGCTGTCATTTCCCATCAGAGAATAGCCGGGGTGAAAGATCCAGCTATTCCTTTTGATTTATATCCCCCCGCCCCCTCCTGACAAACGTTCAAGGTGGGTATATAGTATTTCCATTCCCAGCTTTATCCTTAAATCTTCGGAGATACCCCAAGCAGCAGGAGGGTCAGCTTCCCATCCAAATGAGGCAGGAGCTTCCCACAATCCCACACTGGCACACCAAAGACACACACATATCACAGCATACAACGGTGGAGCTGCAGTTACAGGATTCCCAAGAATGGAGCCAGGGGGTTAAAGATTCAGAAGGGACCTTTTAGGGACCCGAAGATTTAGACATGCTACAAACAGGTCATCCTCTACTTAGATCACAACTGAACCCCAGGGGAGGATGCGTTAAGTGCGACGGTTGCTAAGTGGGTTTTGCCTCATTTTACAAGCCTCCTTGCCACAGTTGTTAAGTGAATCACTTAAGTGATTAAGTGAAGGCTAAAAGATATGAACCACAGTTGCAAGAATTGGGTAAGTCTAGTCTGCTGAAAGGAAGGGCCAGGGGTGACAAGATAGCTGTGTTCCAATATTTGAAGGGCTGCCACAAAGAAGAGGAGGAGGTGTCAATCTATTTTCCAAAGCACCAGAAGGAAATAATGGATGGAAACTAATCAAGGACTCTAGACTCTAGAAAGAGTGTGGAGAAGAGCAACAAAGATGATCAGGGGACTGGAGGCTAAAGCATATAAGGAACGGCTGCTGGAATTGGGTATGTCTAGTTTAACGAACAGAAGGATGAGAGGGGACAGGATAGCAGCGTTCCAGTATCTCAGGGGCTGCCCAAAAGAAGAGGGAGTCAAGCTATTCTCCAAGGCACCTGAAGGCAGGACAAGAAGCAACGGATGGAAACTAATCAAGGAGAGAAGCAACCTAGAACTAAGGAGAAACTTCCTAACAGTGAGAACAATTAACCAGTGGAACTACCTGCCTCCAGAAGTGGTGGATGCTCCAACACTGGAAGTTTTTAAGAAGAGACTGGACAGCCATTTGTCCGAAACGGTATAGGGTTTTCTGCCTGAACAGGGGGTTGGACTAGATGACCTTCAAGGTCCCTTCCAACTTTACTATTATTATTATTATTATTATTATTATTACTACTACTACTACTACTACTATTACTATTATTATTATTATTATTATTATCATTATTATTATTATTATTATTATGGAGAGAAGCAACCTGGAATTAAGGAGAAATTTCCTAACAGTTAGAACAATCAACCAGTGGAACAACCTGCCTCCAGAAGCGGTGAATGCTCCAACACTGGAAGTTTTCAAGAAGAGACTGGACAGCCATTTGTCTGAAATGGTCATAGGGTTTCCTGCCTGAGCAGGGGGTTGGACTAGATGACCTCCAAGGTCCCTTCCAAGGCTGTTATTCTCTTAACGCTCAATAACAATATAAATGGAACGGTGCCAGCCTAGCAAAGAAGAACTTCCAATTAGCTGAGCCATCCATTTGCAGGATCCCGTTTCCCTCATGACGGCAGTTAATTCTTTTGCTTGGAACTCTTCAATTACACTAAAAACAGTTTTTTATGCCATTTAGAAGAAAAACAACTAGCCAGGAGCCCCGCCGGGTTTTAATATACGGACTTCAGTTAAGAGAAAAATAACGGCTCGAAGCCAAGTTTTTATCTAATTCTAATAATTTGAGGAGAACGCCAAATTGGATTTCTTTTTTCCCTTGACTATCTTAAAAGGAACTTCAATTCAGTCGCTTTTTCAAGAACCTCATCGCCATTCCTCAAGCTTTCCAGCATTTCTGTTTTCAATGCCATATTTTGCAGCAGGTGTTCTACAAACACTTCTGCGTGTCACCAATTTGTACGAAAACAGCTCGGCGGGGCTTCGTTTTGCTGCGCGAATTCTGGACATCAATGCGGGGAAGTCCTCCAACTGCGACCCAAATTTCTGTTGCTAAGCAGAAACATCTGTTAAGTGGGTTTTGCCCCATTTTACGACCGTTCTTGCCATGACGGTTAAGTTCGCTGCAGTTGTGAAGTCAGTAACACGGTTTGTCTAAACGAATCTGGCTTCCTCATTTGACTTGGCTCGTCCGAAGGTCGCAAAAGGGGATCACATGACCCCGGGACCGTCATAAAATATGAGTCGGTTGCCAAGCGTCTGAATTTTGATCACGTGACCCTCGGGAACCCTGCAACGGTCGTTAAGTGTGAAAAGCGGTCCTAAGTCACTTTTTCCCCGTGACGCTGTAACTTCAAACTGTCAGTAAATGGACCATTATAATAATAATAATTATTATTATTATTAACAATAATAACAATAATAAATAATAATAATAATAATTAATAATAATTAATAATTAATTAATAATAATAATAATAATAATAATAATAATAATAATAATAAAGTTGGAAGGGACCTTGGAGATCATCTAGTCCAACCCCCTGCTCAGGCAGGAAACCCTATACCATTTCGGACAAATGTCTGTCCAGTCTCTTCTTAAAGACTTCCAGTGTTGGAGCATTCACAGCTTCTGGAGGCAGGTAGTTCCACTGGTTAATTG
>NW_015397753.1:15903-17234 GCF_001527695.2 Protobothrops mucrosquamatus
GAGTTTTAGTCCCGCCTTAGGAATGAAAGCTGTCTGGGTGACTTTGGACCAATCACCAGGAAACGGTGAGTTCTAGTCCAGAGTAAGGCATGAAAGCCACCTGGGTGACCTTGGGCCAATCACCAGGAGACGGTGAGTTCTAGTCCTGCTTTAGATATGAAAGCCAGCTGGGTGACTTTGGGCCAATCACCAGGAGACGGGGAGTTCTAGTCCCGCCTTAGGCGTGAAAGCCAGCTGGGTGACTTTGGGCCAGACACTCTATCTCAACCCAACTCACCCCACAGGGTTGTTGTTGAGGGGAAGATAGGCGGAGGAAGGACTATTAGGTATGTTCGCCACTTGGAGCAATTTATAAAAAAACAATAAACGTGGATAAAAATAAATAAAAGCCCCCCAAAAAAGCAATTATTTATATATTTTCGCAGATTTTCTTCATATCTGAATGACACCAGTTGGGTTAAATTAATATAACAAGCCTATGTCCACTATTCATTTAGGGATATATTCCACGAAGGCAGATCTGGGGTTTCCAGCCTCGTGCATTTCATACTACGCTCCTTAGTCCAGGGGTCTGCAACGTTGAGCACTTGAAGACTTGTGGACTTCAGCTCCCAGAATTCCTCAGCCAGCTATGCTGGCTGAGGAATTCTGGGAGCTGAAGTCCACAAGTCTTCAAGTGCTCAACGTTGCAGACCCCTTGCCTTAGTCGACCTTGGATGATCTTGCAAAGCTACGCTGAGTCAGACCTGGTCATCCCCCGGGATGGGAGGCTAACAGGATATCCCAAACCGATTGACCCCCCACAGGAACAGGAACTCCCTGGTAAAAACGGAAACATGTATGGAAAAAAGTGTGCCGACACCGGGGGGGGGAGGAAAGAGCCGACAAATTGAGTCTGAGAGAGACTTGATCAGCATAACCGAAAATTATAGGAATGTCGAAGCCACAAGATAGAAAATGTCGCTTGAACACCACACTTGCGTTCTGCTTGGCTTCGTTTAGGATGGATGCCCGTCTTGCCTTTTCTTTTCTTTTTTTTTTTTTGCTTCCCGAAATACTTGAGTTTGATTTCTGAGAAAGGAAACAAAACATGGAACTAAGGAGGAAAAAAAAAAAAAAGAACTGGGCGGAAAGCAGAGTCAATTATTAAGTTTTTCCAGGTCTCCAGTGCTCCGGTTCAGTGGCCAGGCCATGTGACTGGAGCCCAGACATGGAGGAGGCGAAATAGCTCTGCCTGCCCAGAAGATAGATAGATAGATAGATAGATAGATAGATAGATAGATAGATAGATAGATAGATAGATAGATAGATAGATAGATAGATAGATAGAT
>NW_015397754.1:0-5438 GCF_001527695.2 Protobothrops mucrosquamatus
ACCAGTTCTCCCATTAAAGTATGACTAAGCTGGACAAGAAAAATACAGAGGTATTGTATTTATATTAGCATATCCAACATATTTTTAGTATCCATTCATCATTTCTACATGTTACTTGGCAGTTTGCTTCTAAAATCAATTTACAAATCATTTAACAAATACACCTGCCACCTTCTGTTGTGCAAGTTTAATAAAAAAATTAGTTCCACTAAATTTAGTGGAAATTAATGAATGCACTAGATTTTATTTTAGAAAATTTCTCTACTGCTCAGAAAAGTAAAAAATCATCCAATCTGGCATTAGAAGAAAGGCAAATATCACAAAATATTGATGTTTCCATGAGATCTAGTACAAGATTACTTCTACAATCTTATTTGGGAATACGGCTGCAATATTTAGAACACAATCCCTGGAATCTTGTGAGGGTTTAGTAATTTGGAAATGCAAGATTGCAGGATGGCATCAGAAGACTTTTTCAATACAGCAAAAATATACAAAGCAAAACTAAAAAGAAAAAAAAGACAAATGAAATGAAAAGGAAAAAAACCCATAGTTATTCCATGCTACTTTTTATCAAGAAATGATGTTATCCTTTTCACCACCAGGTTTTGCCCTTTTTAATCGCAATGATCATGCTTTCCCATGGTTTGTTAGATCTTTTCTCCTTCGAATGAAATAAAGAACAATTTAGAAAGAAAAGAGAAAATACTTTAAACTGAAGGGTAACATGTAATCAAATTATTCACTAGCAATTTGCAAGCTTTTTGGAACTGTTTTGCCTTACAAATTAATCTATGTTCTTATTTTTAAAATGGATATACTGTACTAAGTTAAATCAAATTCTGCTTTATGGGACAAATACAATATTTATATTAGGCATAAGTTAGTAAGAAATACCTTGATGAGTGGAACAAACAACCATTAGTTCATGACTAGTATCTCCAGATCGTCTGATTGGGATTAACAGCTCACCAACATCTTCCTCTACTCTATATTCTGACCCAGGAATATACACAGTAGATTCTGAAAAAGAGCAGAAGATCAATATATACTATTCATTTATGACAAAGACAAACTATACTAGGTTTGTAACCTAGGTGTAAAAAGTATGAAAACTACAAGATTGAAAAAAAGCAGAAAAAAAGTAACATACCATCACCAGGATCAATGACTTCCACCACTGCCTTATCTGGGAACTCCAGGGCAGCCATAACTGGATCTGACAAAATAATCTGGAAGGTCTCAGATTCTTCATATTTATTATCTGCAATTATTCTTACTCGCCAAATAGCCACAATCTGTCCTGGGTTAAACTGAACTTGCTTCTGAGCTTTTCCTCTGAAATCTTTATCCTTTTCCGCTGTTCCATCTTTAGTTCCAATGCCTGTGTAAATGTTTGAAAGGAAAAAATGAATATAAGACACCTTGGACTTGAAATATGTATTTATGAAATGTACCCTACCTTTCTACCTAAAATAGTTTTAAGATAGATAGATAACCCTTATTGTCAGTTTTTACTATGGGCACATTGGCACATATTAAAAATGAAATTTAGTTTCTTGGTCTCAAAGTGTACACATACATAACACACATTTAAACATGCTATATACAACATATGGATGGAATGGATGGAAACTAATCAAGGAGAGAAGCAACCTAGAACTAAGGAGAAACTTCCTGACAGTTAGAACAATTAACCAGTGGAACAACCTGCCTCCAGAAGTGGTGAATGCTCCAACACTGGAAGTTTTTAAGAAGAGACTGGACAGCCATTTGTCTGAAATGGTATAGGGTTTCCTGCCTGAGCAGGGGGGTTGGACTAGATGATCTCCAAGGTCCCTTCCAACTTTATTATTATTATTATTATTATTATTATTATTATTATTATTATTATTATTATTATTATTATTATTATTATTATTATTATTATATGTATAAACCTACACCCTTACATATAAATAACATATAAATATTAATCACTGTCCATGTTGAATACATAATGGAAAGAGAAAGCTTTAGAGTTCACAAGGCACTTAATAACAAGACACACATGAGAATGCAAAATTACAGTCAAACAGTTAAGATTTAAAATGACTTTTCTTTTTATGACTCTGTAATCCCTTAATCCAGAGTAGAGTTGGGGCAACTGAATGGTCCTGAGTGTTTACTGGTCAGATACCCTTCCTGATGCCTACATAGAGTTTGCAGCAGATATTTTCCCTTCGTACCCTGAGAGAGAAACATCTGTCATTATCTAGAATTCAACTCTCAACCTTCTGAGAGGGCTAGTGTCTTCACCACTAGGCTAGGCCACCATGCTTCTCAATGACATCACATCAGTAACCTTGAATTTTTTTGCAAATATGCTATGCCTAAGCAGCATAAGGCTTTGAAGTTATGTGTTTGTAAAAGATATCAAATTTGACATAAGTTGTTTAACCATGGAGAGTGTTGATCCATAGAGTGGCCGAGGGCTGGATATGAATGGCTGACAACAACGACGTTCAACCTTTCCATTTTGAACTCAAAACA
Organism: Protobothrops mucrosquamatus; assembly: GCF_001527695.2. Classification (NCBI taxonomy): domain Eukaryota; kingdom Metazoa; phylum Chordata; class Lepidosauria; order Squamata; family Viperidae; genus Protobothrops; species Protobothrops mucrosquamatus. The sequence goes on from NW_015397754.1 coordinate 2,533, forward strand.
TTCCTAGATTGGTTGAATCAACTTACAGTATTTCAATTTCAAAACAACCACCAAGGCTTAAAATAGTGCATTTTAAGCTCAACATGTTTTGAATTTGAAATGTTCTCACACATCTAATTGGAGGTCAAAACTGGTCAAATTGAACCAAGAAATTATAAATTAGCTAATGAAGCTGTTATAACAAAGGAGTTAAATGATGAGTCTGACTAATATTATGGCCACATTTTTATTACTTCTCAAAACTATCCAAACAAAGCATGTAACAATTTCTAACACTGGAGCAGAATAGTCACGGATGACTTATCAGACTTAACTGCAGATTCATTCTGAGCAGGAAAATCCTTAAATTCAGAAACTGAAACATCAAGTAGAATGTAACCCCATGTAGTAGAGACTGAATCTCTTTTTCTGTTAAGCCTTTCAAATAATCAGAAACACTTGTTTCTTGGTTAGATTAAGCTTCACTTTTTTTCCTTTCAAGATATTACCCCAACATACATTTTGTTGGATTCAGATAGAAAGAAGAGCTGAAGCATATTGGAAGTTTTCAGTATTCTGAAGGTGTTGAATCCCAAATCTCTTCAAGCAAAAACTTTGGGAATATATTACATAACATGGGAGAGAAAATGAAATCCTGATATTCACTACAGGCATAGTGGCCATAGCACTTAAACTAAACCAATGCCATATTAAGATTGTTCAAATCTTTTGAAGGATGTGCTTTGAAATGTATGGGAGTGCATTTTAAGGCCCTTTCTTAGAATTTTTTTTTTGCCTCCAAAGCTCTACTGACTCCTTGAATGCATGCCCTTGCATCTGAGTAGGTGTATGTATCCACATACATGCAAATATAGTTGTGTAAGCCTAGAAAAATCACTACTGCTCTAAGAGACAAGCTGAGTGTGCCCTTCTGTTCTCCTGAAGAAATTGTACAGTTCTAATATTAATATGATGCTTTAAAATGCAAGAAAGAATCAAAAGTGAGAATTTAATTACTGAGAAGTGAGAAAATTCCATACTAATTTCTACCAGCACACAGGAAAACTTTTGGTTTTTGGGAACTGTTTCCATTTTGACACTGAGGTGCAAAAATGTGATTTCAGTTATTGCAATTTAAGTTTATTTTAACATATGAATCTGAGCTTGAGTTTGTTAATATCTAATGTTTCAACTCAGCTGCAGCTTAAAAAGTTACTCTTTTAATTAAATTATCATTTGAGACTGTCAGTTACAAAATTTTAAGAATAATAAATCTTCTGCATACCAATGTACATGTGAATTCACATTCCTTACCTAAACAAATAAAAACATCCTTTAAACATATATATATATGCTTAAATGCATTAAACATCCAAAGGAAATATCACACATCTTTGTTGTACTCCTTGCTCAGTAATGAACTGCTGGCTAGGAATTTCATTTATTTTCACACATTCTTTACTTCTGTCATATACTTTATCACTCATCACATTCAGCAACCAAATTCAACTTTCTATATTTATGCTAAATATTCCGTGATTCATGCCTTTTCACTTTGTCTAAATCATCAGAGTATTATAAACTTATTTTATAATAAACTTTTACTTATCTTTTTCAGTGCTGAAGAATACTTTTCTTGTCTGGCCAGAAAAGCTGGTCTGCCCAGCTTTTAGTCAGTTTTTTCAGTGTCACTACCTACACTCTTCTGTTAAAGTTCCATCAAATATGTTGTCAAAACATTGCCAACAAATGAATCTGCCTGTAGTTTATGTAGTAACTCTTGGTACTTTTCTTTTTGTATAGAGAAATATACAAAACATCAATCTGTAATTCATACAGATTAAGCAATTCCTGTAGAAGGACTCTGGAAGCAAATCATAATGATCTATGCTAGCAGATTGGTCCCTTTTCATATTTTTTTTTACTATACATAGCAACAATTCCACTCTTTGACATATCACTTTCATTCTAAATACTCCTCCCATTTTTCCCTCACTACAATTTCATTCTAAGCCATTTCATCTTTTTTATTTTAAATTCTATTTACTCTGGTAGAGGCTTTTAGTTAACCTTCTTCACTCTCTTCCAAAAAATTATATTTCTATCAAAACTCATCTACATTTTCTCTGTCTCTTTTTAATCTTAACCATTTCTTGATTTTCTTGACAATCAGTTTCTCATTATACATTATATATACTACCTTTCTCTCATCTTCACTTTCTGCATCAGTCCTTATTTCATATTCACGCTTCTTATATTTTTTTACAATATATCCACTTTTCCACTCTTTCGGGAGATTAATCTACCTTCCATTTTTTATACATTTTTTTTCTCTCTGGTCATTCTTCATTATACTGACTACTTACTTTCTTTCCCTTTCCTTCCATATTGACTTTTTTCTACCTTAATATTGCAAGTATTGCTTTGCTTATCTCTCACTTTGAAAACACTTCATCATTTTTGTACCTTATACACTCAAATGTCTACTCTTTTAGAATTATATTTGTTACTTTGTATGATGTGTGCATGAAGAATCTTATTTTAAAACTATATGTTCAAAACAAGTAGATTTTTTCTAATCAGATGCTCATTAAATTGGCACTATTCTCATTTATTCTGGGCTCTCCAAATGCCTAATCTAGAATGCTTTCCCAAAATGTACATCTTATTCTTCCATTATTGCCACTTATAATATGCAAGGTGTCCCCAACCTAGGGTCCATGGCCCTGTACCGGGCTGCAGCCTTTTGGCCACCGGGGCCCAGGAATAGCTAGTGAGCCCCGCCCCACTCGCGGTAGCACTGCTGTGTGGGCACTAGCAGCTCCATTTGTGCATGTGCGGGAATGCTAGCACTGCTGCCAGTGTCATGTGGGCACCAGCCACCCATTTGTGCATGCACACGGGCACTAGCGTGTGTGCCGTGGGCA
>NW_015397754.1:7500-9380 GCF_001527695.2 Protobothrops mucrosquamatus
ATTCTGATTCAGGTGATCCCGAGGTTACAGATAAAGCCCCAAGTGACCTCAATGACTCTCCGAGAGCTAGTGACCAGCCTTCAGAGTGCTAACCACAAGATGACTGCAAAGAATATAAATCCTTCCATTCTCCACCATTAAGTCAGAACTGAATAAGCTTCTTGGAGAGAAACAAAATGTTTTCAAGGGGGGGGGGAAAACCCCAAGAAAGTCTAGTTGTCTTTTAAAAAGCACCTTTGGGACAAACATGAGCTGGATGATTAAGAATCCCCATAGACACCAATCTCTTTTATTTATGATGATATGAATGAAACTGTTAATAAAATAACAGATGAAATATTGCATTTATCTAGGATCATAAGGAGTTCACCAGCACTTAGTCACTGATTATCACAGTCCAGATAAGTTGGGTGAGACACATCATCACAATGAATGACTGCTGTGTGCCTTGCCAGTTCCTGTGTGCCTTGCCTTGCCAGTGGAGTTGGACAAGAGACCTTGAGACCAACCACACAAGCACTATGAAGATACTGTGAAAGAAACCCTTTGAAATTGTGATATCCAGCCAAGGGAATTAAAAGCTGCAGCTGCTGATAGACTGCACTAGCGTCCCTGTGCTATGGAGTCTCCATCAGCTTTGAAGACAGGCATCGCCAAAAGAAAAGCATGACCAATGTGAGGCCCCTCCTCAAGAAGCCTTCCCTGGACCCAGATGAGTTGGCCAGTTTGTATTTGATTACATTTATGGACTTTTTTTAAGGAGGGCCCTAAGTAATTATGTGCTATAGTAATCTAAGCATAAGATAATTGAATTGGATGTGTGGCGGTATAAAACACCATGTTGTACATTGGCATTTGGAAGATAGATCTTTAAACCTAACACTTTCATTTTGATTCCTGCTATTATTTATTATTTATTCTTTACACTGCATCAATAATAAGAAAAAGAATGAAACAAAAGACTTAAAAATAAGTTACAAAACTATTTTTGAAGAGATAGCATGTATGATATTGAACTAGGAAACCCACAATTGCCAATACAACAGACTTCCAGTGCCTACATTGTGCTAGACTCTGCTTCCAGGTTGAGAATGCAGAGTCATCTCTGTGTGCACAGATGCAAAACAAAGTGCAAAATAGAGTGTCTTCTTCAAACCTGAAGGTCTACATATAAAATGCATAAAGTAGCCTTAATACATTTTAAGAAAATTAATAGATTATGATACAGAAGGAAGATTTATACTTGTTGAACTTTTGTTGAATGGGAAGAAATGTCTCATAGTTGGTTTATATGCACCTAATCAATGTCATCTGCAGAAACAATTTTATCGTTCTCTACATCAAAAAATAGCCCAATTGGATTACAAATCGGTTATTATGATGGGAGATTGGAATGGTGTAATAGATCCAATGAAAGAAGACTTCTTCTAAAATGTCAACTCAAATTAAATTACCTAAAAGTTTTTTTGCATTACAGGAGGACTTTGAGCTAAAAGATGTCTGGCGAGACTGGAACATGGGAGAAAGTGATTTTACATTCTTCTCGGACAGACATAAATCTTACTCAAGAATTGATTTTATTCTGATTACTAATGACTTGGTCTCAAAGGTTAAAAAAGTGAAGATCTCTCCTAAGACCTTATCAGATCATAGTCCTGTATTGATGGAGATCTTAAGTGATGAAGTAAAAGAACCTGGAGGCTGAATGAAAATTTGTTAAGATATGAAAGTAATGTACAGAAACTCAAAGAACATTTAAAAGATTTTTTCTTATTGAATATGAATAAAGGCACCTCTATGTCAATTGTTTGGGATGCTAGCAAGGCATTTATGAGAGGTGCCTTAATCTCAATGAATACTGCTCACAGACGTAAACAATC
>NW_015397754.1:12947-14750 GCF_001527695.2 Protobothrops mucrosquamatus
TTTGATTGCAGAAAAGCCTCACAGCTTGATGTTGAGGCAATTGTGTTCTTGTACTGCCTCTTTGAGATCCTTCCCAGGTTATCTGCACAAATATGATTCTTCTCCAGGGTTTATACTAATGGATGAGGAGATGACATGGTAGACTTGAAACAAACATGGTAGACTTGAAACAAGCATGGGTCTGGAAAGCCTTTGCCCAGTCAATTCATGGAATGGTGCTTTCCTTGTGGCATTGTCATGAAGTTTCTGAAGCCATCGGCACACTAACATAATAGTAATAATAATAGTAATAGTAATAATAATAGTAGTAATAGTAGTAATAATAGTAGTAGTAATAATAATGATAATAACAATAACAATAACAATAACAATAACAACAACAACAACAACAACAACAACAATAATAATAATAATAATAATAATAATAATAATAATAATAATAATAATAATTGGAAGGGACCTTGGAGGTCATCTAGTCCAACTCCCTGCTCAGACAGGAAACTCTATTCAGACAAATGGCTGTCCAGTCTCTTCTTAAAAACTTTCAGTGTTGGAGCATTCACAGCTTCTGAAGGCAGGTTGTTCCACTGATTAATTGTTCTAACTCAGAAAATTTCTCCTTAGTTCTAGGTTGCTTCTCTCCTTGATTAGTTTCCATCTGTTGCTTCTTCAAGTGCTTTGGAGAATAGCTTGACTTTGTGGCAGCCCCTGAGATATTGGAACACTGCTATCATGTCACCCCTCGTCCTTCTCTTCATAAGACTAGACATTCCCAATTCCAGCAACCGTTCCTTATATGTTTTAGCCTGTAGTCCCCTGATACTCTTTGTTGCTCTTCTCTGTACTCCAGAAATTTCTAGAGTCTCAACATCTTTTTTACATCATGGTGACCAAAACTGGATGCAATATTCCAAGTGTGGCCTTACCAAGGCATTGTAAGGTGGTATTAACACTTCACGTGATCTTGATTCTATCCCTCTGTTAATGTAGCCTAGCAGTGTGTTGACCTTTTTGGCAGCTGCAGCACACTGCTGGGTCATATTTAAGTGATTGTCCACTAGGACTCCAAGGTCCCTCTCACAGTTGCTACTAATGAGCAAGGTACCACTTATACCAGGGGTATCAAACTGCCGGCCCGCGGGTCGGATGCATCATCCAGAAGCTGTGCCCACCCCATTGCCGGCAATGGCAAAACCGTCCTGGTATGTTGCTCGACATCATGTGACGTTGCAAGTTTGACATGTCTGACTTATACTATACATGTACATTTGGTTTTTCTTGCCTAAATGTAGAACCTTACTTTTTTCACCCTTGAATTTCATTTTTTTTTAAACGTCCAATGTTCAAGTATGTTAAAATCTTTCTGTATCTTAAGCCTATTTTCTGGAGTGTTGGCTATTCCTGCCAGCTTGGTGTCGTCTGCAAATTTGATGAGTTCCCCATCTATCCCCTAATCCAAATCGTTGATGAAGATGTTGAAGAGCACTGAGCCCAGAACAGAGCCCTGGGGCACTCCACTACACACTTTCCTCCATGTAGATGCAGTTCCATTGAGGACCACACGCTGAGTACGGCCGGTCAGCCAGCTACGAATCCATTTGTTGGTGATGCTGGCTAAGCCTCATTTTTCTATTTTATCAAGTAGTAAGTTGTGGTCTACTTTAACAAATGCGTTACTGGAGTCCAAGTAAATTATATCCACAGCATTCCTCTGGTCCACTAATTTTGTCACCTGGTCAAAGAATGCAATAAGATTTGTCTGGCATGATCTGTTTTTGACAAACCCATGTTGGCTTTTGGTAA
>NW_015397755.1:0-1002 GCF_001527695.2 Protobothrops mucrosquamatus
TCCCTCGTTCTTTTGTCTGTATTGTGTGGTGCTTCTCATCTGGTTGACGGAAGAATAGCCTCCATTCCATTCGCAAGGGAGAGGACATCGTTCCCCATGTGTTTTGTTGTTGCTGTTGCTGTTGTTGCTTCGAGTGGTTTGTTAATCAGGACCACTCCGTATAATCCGAGAAGAGAAACAGAGTAATTTTTTTTCCCCCCAAGCTTTACTAAGCAAGCAGTCAGGGTGGCACAGCAAAACATCTGACACCACACACTGAGGTTCAGCCTGAAGACCCAAAGCTTCAACCAGCCAGCAAGTCTTGCTTCCAAATGAGCTGAATGGGAAAGAGGCAATTTGGTCAGTTGCTTCCAGGCTTCTGCAAGAGAAAATAAAACTCCTGAGGCATCTGGCAGTTTGCTGTGACTTCCTTGGAGGTAAAGACAAGTGTTTGCTTTCCCCTTTTTTCCCCTTTCAGTGAAAGGCCGAGAGCCAGCTTCCACCCCACTCAAAATAATGGGGGGGGGAGTTCCAAAGTACACAGCCAGAAATAGTATGAAGAGCCCTCCACCTAGGGCACCTAGCTCTTTCTGGATGCAAGCCTTGGATCGCAGAGTTGGTCCCCTGCATCCAAAGCTCCGGGGGACTTGAAGGTCAGGATGCCAGACAGAAGGGGAGCAAGAACCCCGTTTCTTCCCCTTGCGGGGCTAGTTTCCCACCCATCAGCATCTTGGAAAGGCTGGCAGGGAGGAAGCTACTAGCTTCGCATCCTGTCTATACAGTTTTTAATTTAAAAAAGTAGAAGCAAAAGACATTGAAAGAAAGAAAGAAAGAAAGAGAAAGAAAGAAAAAGAAAGAAAAAGGAAGGAAGGAAGGAAGGAAGGAAGGAAAAAGAGAGAGGGAAGAAAGAAAGAAAGAAAGAAAGAAAGAAAGAAAGAAAGAAGGAAAAAGAGAGGGAAGAAAGAAAAAAAGAAAGAAAGAAAGAAAGAAAGAAAGAAAGAAAAAAAGAAAGAAAAAGAAAGA
>NW_015397755.1:3897-7250 GCF_001527695.2 Protobothrops mucrosquamatus
TGGAGGTAGTGACAGATTTTATTTTCCTGGGCTCCAAGATCACCTCAGATGGGGACTGCAGCCAAGAAATTAAAAGACGCTTGCTCCTGGGGAGGAAAGCTATGGCAAATCTAGACAGCATACTAAAAAGCAGAGACATCACCCTGCCAACAAAAGTGCGTATAGTCAAAGCCATGGTTTTCCCAGTTGCAATGTATGGATGTGAAAGTTGGACCATAAGAAAGGCTGAGCGACAAAGAATTGAGGCCTTTGAACTATGGTGCTGGAGAAGACTCCTGCGAGTCCCCTGGACTGCAAGGCAATCCAACCGGTCAGTCCTGGAGGAGATCAACCCTGACTGCTCTTTGGAAGGCCAAATCCTGAAGTTGAAACTCAAATACTTTGGCCACCTAATGAGAAGGAAGGACTCACTGGAGAAGAGCCTAATGCTGGGAAAGATCGAGGGCAATAGAAGAAGGGGACGACAGAGAATGAGGTGGCTGGATGGAGTCACTGAAGCAGTAGGCGTGAACTTAAATGGACTCCAGAAGTTGGTAGAGGACAGGAAGACCTGGAGGAACGTTGTCCATTGGGTCGCGATGGGTCGGACACGACTTCACAATTAACAACAACAACAACAAAAGCTCGGATGCTTCTGTTATCAAAATGGTGGACCAGAAAGGACCAAAAATATAAATGCAGGATCTGTAAATGTTGTGCCTTTTTCAGATATGTCCACCAAGTAAGGTAAGGTCACATGGCTCATACCCAATTAAAAAAAATATATGTTGTAGTTTGTTGGATCATGATTCATTTCTGTGTCAAAAAATATGTTCTTCGCATCTGATGGGAGTTCAGTATTTCTTCTTTCTGTGACTGCAATTACCATACACCAGAAGATTAATCTGACTCCTGTTTGGTCATGAAGAAAACTGTAATTCTGTAGCTCCAGGGGCTAAAAAAAAAAGAGTCGGTTTGAAATGGAATCTCAGAATGTTGTGTTTACTGGTAAATATGGGAGATAACAAAACTCTTGGGAAGGAAAATGAGAAATGCGAGGTTTTGTTTCCTTTCTCCGGAAGGCAACTTAGCTTAACCAGCTGCAAAAAGCAACAAAACATAGAAAATAAGGATATTTGCAGGGGATTCCTGCAAAGGTGAATTAATTATGGCTTCCTAACCTGCTACTACGGCTGTATTCTTAAACCAGAAAGAGAAAGGAATTATAAAATCATAGAGGATTATATAAAGCAAAGAAGTAAGAGCTAAAGGTCATGATAAAGGAGTTTTCTTAATATGCACTGAACTTTAAATTAGAGAAAGGTTGCACTTTCTTTAAGATCCAGAAGAAGACCATGGTTCATATCTTCTGAGACTTTGCTAAAAACAGTAACAAAAACAACAACAACAACAACAACAACATGAGCATGTTTAAAAGTTACCAGCAATTCAGGCTGGAGTCATTCTTAGAATCGGAAAGACCATTGCAAGAATCCAGATTTACAAAACATCCTTAGCAAAGCTGAGATCAGAATTTCTCTGGGTCATTGAACTGTTCTTCCTATGAAGAAGTTTTCTCTAACCTTCAGATGATATCTGGGTTCCGGTAACCTAAACCTATTATTTTGTGCCTTGCCCTCTGCCGTGATAAGAGTGTGCAATTCTTCACTGTCACAGCAGTTCTGGTATTTGAGGAATGCCATCGTGCACCCAGCCAGCCAGTCTTTTAATAGCTAAACATTTCCGTCTCTTTCAACCTGCCTTGATAAGATGTTAATTCTAGTTCCTGGTCATTCTCATTTCCCTTCATTTAACTTGTTGCCAGTTGGTCTAAATTCTTCTTAAAGCATGGAGCCCATGACTGGAACCACCAGTTGAGTTGTATCCTGTATTCTGGCCAACACAGAATAACATGCAACTATCGCTTCCTATGAGTTGGAAACTGCATTTCTTTCCAACTTGCCTTTATTGTTTTCCAGTGACATTTTTTTCCACTGACATTCACTGCTAACTCATAATCAACCATACTTTGTAGTACCAGCACAGTCAGCTCGTAGGTCCATCCCATGACTTCTTGGAAATGGGAAAGCATACAATGGGCTGTCATATTTAGAACCCTGAAACTGTCACTTTGGATTAAACTAAAGTTTCTCTAGACTTGAGTTTTATTCCCAGAAGTGGTCAAACATAAGTTTTGGGCAACTCATAAATTGTGATCATTAGGATAGAAAGTTATGATGCCTCTAGATACAGCAGTTCTATTCAACAATCATGGATAATTTTTCCTTTCCTTTCCTTTCCTTTCCTTTCCTTTCCTTTCCTTTCCTTTCCTTTCTTTCCTTTCCTTTCCTTTCTCTCCTCTCCCCTTCCCTTCCCTTCCCTTCCCTTCCCTCCCCTCCCTCCTCTCCTCTCCTTTTTCATCCATTTATTTCCTCTCCTCTCCTCTCCTCTCCTCTCCTCTCCTCTTTCTATTCTTTTACAAAACCAGTTTTAGTAGTTCTCATAGCAGCAGCAGCAAAATTTTATAGAATTTACAACAATATTTCTATTTTTAACTAAGGCATGGATTTAATTTGGAATGCATATATTCAAGCCAAGAAATTGTCTTGCTTCCATTGTGTAGATGCTTAATAAATTTCTAGAGCTCTCAACCTTGATCTTAATGAACGAGGCAGAGATTAGTTCGCCAACTAAGGAACTGAATCAGGGTCACCTAAAGGCTATAATAATCTTAGAATCAATGAAGTTTTGGAGATGCTGTTTTTCAGGATAATGGATGATTTTTTAAAAAAAATCTGTCTCCCAATATAAATGCAAAATAATCCACCTGTCAGCTCCCCAACACTAATTCAGCTCGTTCTGAGTAAACTGGAATAAATAAATAAAATGTGCTTTGCCAAGTTTATTAGTAGTCAACAGACTGAAAATTTATTCATTTTATATTGCACAGCAACAGGTGCAACTCAAGCAGCGAGTGCACGCACACACACACACATACACACACTGCTCCATGCAAAACAAAAATCCAAGGCTGTTATCATCCTCCCCTGAAACTATAAATTAAAGGCTGAGCATGTTGAAAGTCCAATATTTTATGTAGCAGATATCCTACCTCCCCATATACTGTAGCATGAAATATGGCTAAGTGAAATTAACAATGCTTTCATTGCTTGCATTAGCATACAAAATTGCACTCGGTTTGGGAGTTCTGATATTTGAAGGAATGCTTCTTTCTGCATTGTCTGACCCGATCCCTGGAGTTTTTATAAAGAATTTGTATGCTCTTTTGCTGCTATGCTACAAAATTGGAGTATGTGTTGTGTTTGACCAAGCCTTTGACCCTAAGGAAGAGCAAGACAGAATTGATTTTGATT
>NW_015397756.1:0-1924 GCF_001527695.2 Protobothrops mucrosquamatus
GTAGACCGGGGGCTGGGTTTGAAGCCATCTCAATTCTAGCCAGGTCTGGGCTGCCCAATTCCACATCACCACCAGAAGGCAGTAAATAATAATAATAATAATAATAATAATAATAATAATAATAATAATAATAATAATAATAATAATAATAATAATAATAATAATAGTAGTAGTAGTAGTAGTAGTAGTAGTAGTAGTAGTAATAGTAATAGTAATAGTAATAGTAATAGTAATAATAATAATAAAGTTGGAAGGGACCTTGGAGGTCATCTAGTCCAACCCCCTGCTCAGGCAGGAAACCCTAGACCATTTCAGACAAGTGGCTGTCCAGTCTCTTCTTAAAGACTTCCAGTGTTGGAGCATTCACCGCTTCTGGAGGCAGATTGTTCCACCAGTTAACTGTTCTAACTGTCAGGAAGTTACTCCTTAGTTCTAGGTTGCTTCTCTCCTTGATCAGTTTCCATCCGTTGCTTCTGGTCCTGCCTTCAGGCGCTTTGGAGAACAGCTTGACTCCCTCTTCTTTGGGGCAGCCCCTGAGATATAGGAAGACTGCTATCCTGTCCCCCCTCGTCCTTCTCTTCGTTAAACTAGACATTCCCAATTCCAGCAACCGTTCCTTATATGTTTTACCCTCCAGTCCCCTGATCCTCTTTGTTGCTCTTCTCTGCACTCTTTCTAGAGTCTCAAAATCTTTTTTACATCGCGGTGACCAAAACTGGATGCCGTATTCCAAGTGTGGCCTTACCAAGGCCTTGTAAAGTGGTATTAATACTTCACCTGATCTTGATTCTCTCCCTCTGTTAATGCAGCCCAGAACTGTGTTGGCCTTTTTGGCAGCTGCAGCACACGGCTGGCTCATATTTAAATGATTGTCCACTAGGACTCCGAGTTCCCTCTCACAGTTACTACTATTGAAAGAGCCACTGAAAACTCCCTCTGGGGCTGATATGGACATTTACCTTCAGGTCTGGGGGCCCCATTGGCCCTTCATCTGCACCCCCATGACAGTTTAAGTTAACTCCAATTGGGAGTCTGTTCAACTAGCTTGCTAAAATGCTTTGCGCCACCCTGTGACTGCTGGTTATCTCAGCTCTCAGGTGGGGGGGGGGGAAGAGAACGGGCTTTGTTTTTTTAATATTAAGTTTCCAGTCCTTATGAGGATACCAATGGCCACATGGGTAGGTCAAGAGGCCGAGAATGTTTGCAGGATGATTGGGGCTGAGCACCCATTCAGAGAGGAGACTGCAAAGGCAGCGGGACAGAATTTCCCGGCGGTGAGGACAATCAACCAATGGAACAGAAGCTGACTTCAGAGGTTAAGGGAGCTTCATCCCTGGACGCTTTTAAGAAAAGACTGGACTGCCACCTGTCAGAAATGGTGTAGGATCTCCTGCTTAGGCGGGGGTGGGTTGGACTAGATGACCTTACAAGGTCCCTTCCGACTCTGTTATTCTGATTCTGAATCTCAAACCCAAGTATGGTTTAAAAAAAAAAAGGGTGAGATGGGGGTGCAGTTGAAGTTCCAGATTATTTATTAAATTTATATGCCGCCCATCTCCCCAATGAAACAACCCCAGGCGGTTTTACACAAAGGCAAAAAAAAAATAAATACCAAATTTATGTGCACGGACATATAAAAATCACGGGGGAAACTGCCATTGCACCATCCTAGCTGCCATTCTAGACCTTTTCTTGCCCACAGTCTTGTTTACAAGCCCCCAACCCGGGACCCTCCGGTCTCCCCCAGCCCAGGGCTACTTACGCACGACGTCCCCAATCCGCCGCGCGTTGCTCTTCTCCAGCTCGGCCAGCACGCTCCGTTCGAAGGTGAGCGCGGCCAGACGGAAGAAAAACTCCCGGATGTTCTCGCCTGGGTGGAAGATGGAGAGGTGGGGGGGGGGGATCAGGGCGGGCAGCTCAGCCT
>NW_015397756.1:3439-7249 GCF_001527695.2 Protobothrops mucrosquamatus
AGAGAGAGAGAGAGAGAGAGAGAGAGAGAGAGAGAGAGAGAGAGAGAGAGAGAGAGATGATAGCAGGACTGCCAAAAGGGATTTGCACCCAGGATAATGCTGGGCCCCTCCCTGCCGACCCCCAGAGGGACAGAGGGTCCCCACGAGCTGCAGACACAGATGTGGGAAGCAGATGTGGCTTACCTGTGAGTGAGGAGACAGCCCAGTATTCAGCCTGCATCTCCTTTGCCACCTTCTGGGCGTCCCGCTCTATAAGGTTGTACTGCGCGGGTGTCTGTGGAGAAAGAGGAAGGCTCAGGGGGGCAGCAGGGGGCACCCGGTGGGGAGGGGGTGTGAAACATGGGAGCAGATCACACAGGTAACCGACACCTGGGTCAGGGCTGGGCAAGGATGGCAATTTGGCGACCTGTGGATTTCATTTCTCAGAATTCCTGGCAACTTGACAACCTGTGGACTTCAACTCCCAGAATTCCTGGCAACTTGATGACCTGTGGACTTCAACTCCCAGAATTCCTGGCAACTTGACGACCTGTGGACTTCAACTCCCAGAATTCCTGGCAACTTGACGACCTGTGGATTTCAACTCCCAGAATTCCTGAGCCAGCCATGGCTGACTCAGGAATTCTGGGACTTGAAGTCCACAGATCGTCAAGTTACCATTGTGGCCCACCCCTGACCTGGTCCTGCTGCAGTGCCCGTCCTCTTGGGGGCTTTGGTGCCCTTCACCCATGTGGACTTCACTTCCCAGAATTCTTGTCTGGCTAGGAATTCTGGGTGCCGGAAGACACATGTGAAAAATCCCTAGATTAGGAAATACTGGTCCTGTAAAGTGTCACAAAATTCCACGTCTGTTCCTTGACACCCCTTGTCTTAACATATTTATCTCTATACCCTTCCTTTATTGTTTTTTACAATAACTCAAAGCAGCAAACATATCTGATTCCCCTCTTATTTTATCCAAAACAACAACCCTGCAAGGTGGGCCGGACTGAGAGAGGAAGTGGCCCAAAGTCTCCCATCTAAGGCAGGACTGAAATTCACGGTCGTAATCTGAAGCGAAGGGGGGTCCAGTCTGGAGGCCGCCTGGGCATCTCCCGCCCTTCTGCCCCCCCTCCCCTCCCCTCCTGCCCCCCCCACTCACGCTGAGGTCCTTCTTGGTGCCCACCAGGAAGAGCAGGACTCCGGAGGGGTCGTTCTCCTTCAGGGCATCGACCAGCCACTGCCTGGGAAGGGAGGGGGGAAAGTCACCCCAAAGCCTCCCCGGCTTTCTCCCCCCCCCCATTTCTCTGAGTTGGAAGCTGCTGGGCTGCCGTTCCAAAGGGGCAGTTTGGGAGGGGGGGTTCTCGAACCTGCAAGACCCCAGCAGGCCGGGTCCCCAAAGACCCCTGGAGATGCTGGATGAAGAGAGACTGGGAGTCTTCCCCTCCCCCAAACGGAGGTTCCCTGGGGGCTTCAGCTGATGGCCTGGGAAAGGGGGAGGGAGGAAGAATGGGAGGAAAGAAAAGGAAGAAAGATGAGGAAGGAAGGAAGAAGGGAGGGAAGGAAAGAAAGAAGGAAGAAAAATGAGAAAGGAAAGGGAAGGGAAGGAAGGAAGAAAGGATGGAAGGAAAAAGGGAGGATGGGAAGAAAGGAAAGAAGAAAGATAAGGAAGGGAAGGGAAGGGGAAGGAAGGAAGGAAGGAAGGAAGGAAGGAAGGAAGGAAGGAAGGAAGGAAGGAAGGGGAAATTAGGAAGGGAGGGCAGATAGAAAAAGGAAGGAAGGGAGGGAAGAAGGAAAATGGGAAAGGAAGGGAGGGAGGAAGGAAAGGAAGGAAGGAAAGAAAAAATAGGAAGGGAGGATGAAAGAGAGGAAGGAAGGAAGGAAAAAGGGAGGGAGGGAGGAAAGAAGGAAGATGAGAGGAAAGGGAGGGAGGAAGGAAGAAAAGGAAGGAAGGAAGGGAGGATGGAGGGAGGGAGGAAGGAAGGAAAGAAGGAAGGGATGGAGGAGGGAAGGAAAGAAGGAAGATGACAAAGGAAAGGAAGGGAGGGAGGAAGGAAGGAAGGAAGGAAGGAAGGAAAGAAAGAAAAAATAGGAAGGGAGGAGGGAGGGAGGGAGGAAGGAAGGAAGGAAAAAGGGAGGGAGGAAGGAAGGAAGGAAGGAAAAAGGGAGGGAGGGAGGGAGGAAGGAGCAAGAGGGAGGGAGGGCAAACCCCCCAGACCCCGACCCTCTTGCAACTCACAGGGTTGGGGGGCTCCTGCCCCCTCAGGCCCCCTGCTTACCTGGTGTGGTCCAGCGATGCCACGTCATTCAAATCGAAGACGATAATGATGGCTGCAAACAGAGTTTGGGGGGGGGGACACAGAACAGGAGGCTCAGCGCCCTGAGGGGAGGGGGCCCCCATCCAGACCCTGCCCCTTTTTTTCCTCCTGCATCTCGTCTTCTGCAAATCCCAGGAGAGGCAGAAAAAGGCTGGTGCATATCAAACAAACCCCCCCCCCAGTGTTGGGGGGAGTCAGAATAGGTGCCTCCCCCAGGGAATTACCCTTCCTCCCCTCTACACCCTGGCAAGGGGCTCCAATCTCCCCCCACCCCAACCAGGAAGGACAGTTGATCCAGGGAGGCCCAAGACTTCTCCTACAGAGACCCCCTCCCCAGGAGACCCCCCCCTTCAAGACCCAAGGGCAATGGCAGTCCGGCGGGCTCTCCTGGGGCGGTGGGCTTCACGCCTCCCCTGTGCCAAGCGAGACGGTTCTTAAGTGAGCTTCGCCCTGTTTTACGACCGTCCTTGCCGGAGTTGTTCAGCCAATCGCGGCAGTCGTTAAGTTAGTGGCACGGTTGTTAAGTGAAACAGGCTTCCCCCCCCCCCGGACCTGGCTGGTCAGAAGGTCGTGAGAGGGGATCACGGGGAAACCCGCCCCCCGCGACAGTCATAGATAGGACTCAGTTGCCAAGTGCCCTAATTTTGATCATGTGACCAGGTCGTTAAGTGTGAAAAAGGGCCGTACGTCATTTTTTCCGGCGCCCTAGTGACTTTGAACAGTCCCTAAATGAAGGGTTGTCAGTCCAGGATCACCTATGATTGATTTAAAAGGTTTAGATTGTGGCTTTAAAGCAGGGGTGTCCAAGCTCGGCCCCTTTAAGACTGGTGGACTTCAACTCCCAGAATTCCCCAGCCAGCAGAGGAATTCTGGGAGTTGAAGTCCACCAGTCTTAAAGGGGCCGAGCTTGGACACCCTTGCTTTAAACCATCTTGGGAACCAGAGAAAAGACAAGAAGCCGTGCCCAGGCTGGGGTGGGAGGCGGACCCCCTCCCCAAAGTGCCCCCCTCTGCCCCCTCACCTTGTGCTCCCCGATAGTAAGTGGAGGCGATGCACTTGAAGCGTTCCTGGCCAGCCGTGTCCCACCTGGCAGGGAGCAAGCAGAGCCAGTCGGACGATGGCTAAAACAGGGAGGGGGGTCCGCAGGGGAGGAGGGGTGGGACTGGAGGGGGCCCGAGGCCAGGTGGGGTACTCACAGCTGGAGGCTGAAGGGGACCCCCAGAACCTCGAACCGTTCCATCTCAAAGTCCACCCCGATGGTGGCCTTGTAATTCTTGTCAAAGGTGTCTTTGCAAAACCTGGAGGCGGGGAAAGGAGCAGGCTGCAGCTAGAAGGGCCCCCCCGAGGCCATCTAGTCCAACCCCCTGCTCAGGGCAGATGATAATACCATGTCTGGTTGTGTGGCCCGCTTGTGCCTGTGCAACAGCTCCTGGGGGAATCCTCAAGGGCAGGGGTCTCCAAATTTGGCCACTCTAGGCTTCCTAGACTTCAACTCCCAGGATTCCTCATGCTG
>NW_015397757.1:0-1135 GCF_001527695.2 Protobothrops mucrosquamatus
AAAAGAGTTCTCAGGGAGAGTGCTAACAACCAGATAACTGCAAAGAAATACAATCTTCCACTCCCTCCCTCCCCCTCCCCTTTCAGAACTAATCTTTCTATCGCACCCACCATTCCCCTAGAACCGAAGAAGCTTCTTGAATGAAGCTTCCTCAAAGGAAAAAAAAAACACACACAGTCAAGTTGCCTTTTGAAAAAGCCCTTGTGGGTCAACTATGACCTGGATGAATGAGGAGTTCCACAGACTCTAAGGCGGAACGGTCTGTGGCTTGATTGGGGAGAGTTCTTAAGGACTGCAATAACTTTACTACCGTTTGATGCAAGTGAAAATAGCTCTGTTGTCCTAATAACATTTTATTTTTTCTAATTTCTTCTATTGAATGGGAGAAAATCTCATTTAAAAATAAGGGGGGGGAAGCATTGAAATGTGTAGGAGTTAAGTTGGCTTCCTTACTGAATAAGTGCATGAGGTTGAGTGTGTGTCTTTTTTCACTCTTTTTCATTTTGCACACACCCCTTCAAAAGCCTTATTAGGTTCTGGCATGCATTTCAACAAAATTCCAAAGAAAGAAATCAGAAGGAAATCTATCTCACTGGGCAGTCAGAGTGAACTATGGAAAAATATATACCACCAACTATTGTCTTCTCCATTACAGTATGTCATTTGATCAAGTACACTGAAAAGCATTGTAAAGAAATTCAAAAGAAAATACTCAAGCACTCTGAACAAAATGTATAAAAACAGAAATTTCTTTTACTAGGGGGAAAGAAAAACCTTTTTAGAAAACTGTTTAGAAAACTCATACAGACTTCACTGTGGCATTATAAAATGATAGCAAAATAAACATGGGTTTCTTTTAGGCAGTAGGAAAAATTACTTCAAATGGTTACTTCATGGAAATGGTTAGATGGACAGATGTTTTTTATTCGAGCTAGTAAAGTTAATGGACTCAAATCTAATAGTGGTTTGGGCTTCCTTGTCTATCCACTGAATCATTTCTTTTATAAGGGAAAAAAATCACGTTGGCACACACACACACACACACAAGCCCAAAATTATAGTGATCTTGACTGCTATCGGAAGAAAGTAAGTCTCAAATACAATGTGCTGTGTCAGTGTTACCCATAACAAGCTA
>NW_015397757.1:1436-7249 GCF_001527695.2 Protobothrops mucrosquamatus
TGTTACCCATAACAAGCTATTCTGACATCAAAGTGACATCATCACAACTTCATTGCATCAAGGGTTGCATCATTTCAATCACTGCAGAATCATGTACATGTCACCATTTGCCTTCACCCCATCTGGGGAAGCTCATCTTACTATTTTATAAACATCTCAATCAAAAGATGAGCTGTTAACAACTCTATTCCTGCTCCATACAATAAGTCTCCAGATCATAGTCTCTGGAAGTCAAACTAGAAAAGGATGAAGAAATAGTTACGTATTCCATAGACTTCCTGCCAAGTCTTTTTTATTTTATTTTGCAAACTTTTCATTTGATGAAGAATATCTTGCCCACTAACCTATCTTTCATATGCTTTGCTTTGAATTGTAGCCATTATTAACATTCACCCAACACTCCATATTTTCTTTGTTCTTTTCTCTTTTTAATGCCAAGTGTTTGCATTCTCTCGCCAACGTGCTGGCAAAAACATATAAATGTCTAAGCCATAGGCCTTCGCTGCCCTGGGGTATAATTAAAGGAGCTTAACATATTAAGCACACATTTGAGTCATGGACGCCGGCACAATAATGGAGAACTCCTATGCCAATTTCGGCAGAAACATTTCAAAGGAGCAAAGGCATTCAAAACCTCCAGAAAAGATGGAATTGACAAGCCAGCTCAATCTCAACTTTACAAATGCTTCTGGGCCCACTCCAGTTAGTACAAACAATAGCTTTTTAGAGCTTGATTGTGCTGGCTGTCAAAAAAAAAAAAAAGAGCAACTATGACCTCTTAAACTCAATGTGGATGGCTGTACTTCTGTTTTAAAACTGCAATAGGACAGTCTATTGTTTTTAGTTCCAAGACAGGACACAACACTGAGAATAAAGCATCCAGGCATTTTTCCAAGTAAACATTTATGAGCAGCTCATCTTGACAGCTTTATAGAAATTGCTGAAAGTCACATTGTTGGCTACCTTCAAATAAGGCGAGATCCCTCAGAATGCCTATGGGCGCGAATACAGAGCGAAAGAGAGAAATTTGCAATCCCTTCCAACTTTACCATCATCATCATCATCATCATCATCATCATTATTATTATTATTATATGGTAAACAGGGCCTTACAAAACCTTCTTCAAGTCCTAGTAGTTAGCCTAGTATGGTGAGAAATGTGGGGAGATTTCATTTCTCATTTGAAGTGTCGCAGTCTGTTATTGTTATTATGTTATATAATTATATATCCTGTACTTTATTCTAATAATTCTGTGAAGTAACAGGCTATTAAAAAAAATAGCCTGATGGCCCAGATCATGTCATTACCTTCACAACAATGTGGGGGGATTTGAAGCTGGTTCAGTCCACATTTATTATAATGCAAAAAAAGATCTATAAAATACGGCATACCGCAGACTGCATTTGTGTAGTTTAATTAATATCCCTTTTCTACCAAAAGCTCAAGGATGCATTTGAAACCATCACTTTTTATCTTCCAGGAGGTAGATTAAACTGAAAGCTTAGGATCATAGAATGCATTTTCAGACTAATTAGTGATCACTGTGAAGCAGTTTTTACTGATAGGGAAACTGATGGGTCAGTTCATATTGGATATGCCACGTGGTTTAACACGTCCTTATCTGTAAATTTGAAGTGACATTTGCGTTTACCTCTATTTAAAAAAAAGCCAACTCTACATTTGCATCAAAATATGTAGATCATTGTATCTAGCAACTTTCTAATTGTGTTAGTATGCCTTCCACTCCAGTTAGTAAGTGTCCAACAATAGAACCTGTGCTACTAACCATAACTTTGTGCAACAAATTCCAGTATGCAAAGCTTCATTGCCAGTTGTTTTTGGTCCCCAAAAATAGTCCCAAGACATTTCTCCTATATTTTCAGTGCTTATTTTGCTTTAACTTCTCTTAGTTCAAACAGCTAATTGAATAAAATCCAGCAATGGACTTTTTGCTCTCAGATACATTTTTCACATAACCACTGAGAGCTAATTATATTTCAAAAGAAATATAGGAGATGTTAACGTGTAACCATAGATCCTAAGTGCTGCACATGAACTAAGAAAAAAGAAATTCTCCAGATAGATAAATATTAACCTAATGCTAATGGTATCACAGAGATGTGCTGGAACAAATATTGATAAACAGCTTCAGCAACACTACTCTTACAATAGCTGAACTGTAATGCAAAACAACCTAATTGTTCACCAAACAATTCATCTTTCAGAGGAACTAAAATAATTTTTTGGAAAGAAAGCTTGCTCAAATACAAATCTGGAAATGCAAAAAAGCAAGGAGGAATAAAATGCTTTGTGAAGAAATGTGGAAATCTCTTTCTGTCATACATACCTACAAGAGACATTTCTGGAACAGTCGCATGATATGGGCCATCTACAAATTCTGGTGGGTTGTCATTGATATCTTGGACCTTAATAATGAATTCCGAAGGAGGCTCCAGTGGTTTGTTTGTATCCCTATCGACTGCTTGAGCAGTCAACGTGTACTCTGCTTTTTCTTCCCGGTCAAGTCTTTTCATAGCGTGGATGTCTCCTGTCTTGTCATTGATCACGAAGATAGTCCCAGCACCATCACCTGACAAGATGTACTTGATCTTGCTGCTTCCTGGATCCATGTCCGTGTGTAGCTGAAATTATAAATAAGCAATTTGTTTATTGCACTCCTTCAGCTACCCATCTTTCTCCTCTCCCCACTGCATATAAGATAAGATAAGATAGATAAGATAACCTTGATTGTCATTTTTTTTTACTGTGGGTACAATGGCACACGTCAAAAATGAAATTTAGTTGCCTGCTCTCAAAGTGAAACACATACATGACACACACCTAAACATACTATATACAACATATGTATGGACCCACACTCCTACATATACAGAACAAATAAATATTAAACACTGTCCGTCTTGAATATATAACGGAAGGAGGAAGCTTGAGAGTTCACAAGGTTAATGCTGTATGGAATGAAACTATGGCTGAATCTGGATGTTCTGCTTCGGATACCATGAAGCCCCCTCCTCCCAGAAGGTAACAAGGAAAACAGGTTGTGGAGAGGATGTGTAGTGTCCCAGATAATCTTACGGACCCTACTCAAGCAACGCTTCTGTGCTATGTCCTGGATGGAAGGGAGGGAACTGCCAATGATCTTTTCGGCCATCCTCACCACTCTCTGCACTGCCTTCCTGTCTGAAGCAGTGATGCTTCCAAATCAGACTGTGATGCTGGTTTGGTATTGTCATCTCGGATCTCTTGAACAGTCTTAAAATACACAATTGACAACATTTGCATGCATGCTGAAAGTAATTGCACATATGTTTCTACAAAAGTTTAAATCACTCTGTTTAGTCCAACCAACTGTTCTATAAATGTCTTCTGTTAGTCCTTGGAAATAAGCAAAATTTCTAAGCACCTCTGATGGATCTATAAAACTATAAGAAAGTAGTATTCATTAATAACTTTGTTACTCAGACATTTACGTGGGAAAGTTTTGAGTTTCAGGTTTTTTTTTGGGGGGGGGCAGGATTATATCTGAAGACATTCAGATTTGATCTTATTCGCTTTGCTTAATTTGCAGTCCTGGCAAAGGGTTATTTAATCTAATGATGGTATTTAGAATAACAAGGAAAGACAGAAGTATTATTTCTGACGAACCGCCAAACTGAAAATCAGCTAAGATAGGATTCTTTGTGAGTATGCTGCTTGAATAATAAGTTACTCTCTGTTCTCTGGATATTATATATTTTCATTGGAATCATGATTAATCACTTTTCAAGTACTTTCCGCAGCTTGAGGATTTACTCATCTCTGCAAATCGGTCTTTTGATTTCTAGCAGCACACTGTAGATTTCACAGCAGCTTATATATTATTACATATGAGGACCATTATGTCATGTTTTCCCACCACTGACTCTCCTCTCGTTCTCACAAGGATACAGACACAAACAGAAATACTAAATAAAGCTACCTCTTTGCATCACCAATAAATGAAATCTGCTTCTATTTAATGATTTCAAAATACTGACAGCATTATAAATATATGGAGATATTAAAAGTCTAGCTAGTCAGTCTGGTTGAAATATATTTTCTTTCTTCACTGGAAAAGCTATGTAGGCTATACAGATACAGGAGCTTCACACTGTTGACCCCTGGTTTTAGGTGTTGCTAAATTCTTCAATGTATTTCATGATAATTCTAGAGAAGCTTATTAAATTTAAGCATATTTATCTTGTTTACTCACAAACAGCCACCTGAAATGTGAGATATTAGATAACAGCAGAAAGAAAACTCAGCTTTTAAAAAAATAAAAAAATAAATAAATTTTCACTTTTGCTGCTGGAGATCTAAACACGAGCTAATCTATTAATTCATTTCTTCCTTAATGTTAGTAATTCACTAAGACAGTAATTATTTTCTCCTGTTAAAATCAATAATACATGTGGCAAAGAAATTAAATGCATTATCAACCCAGCTATTTGAAACTCCCATGTGATTTTTTTTTTTAAAAATAGTAAATTAATTATAATAAAAATTATAAAACCCTCTTTAAGAATGATTCAAAATCTATGTCACTTTTCCCATTTTTTAAAGTCATTAAATGCTCTAACTTTATCTCCTAGGGTGTAATTTCTTAAGTATCATAAAATATGTATGAGGATGTAAAGTCATTGTTAGGATTCAAAATTCTTTTCTCATGTCAAAAGTTAAAGATAATTAGGTTCATAATTATGTGGACCCACAATGAACAATAGACAAAGAACATAGGATGAGTTTCCACTTCTACTATGGTGGAGATATACACTTTTAAAAAATGTACCTATTAATAATAATAATGATGATGATGATGATAAAGTTGGAAGGTACCTTGGAGGTCATCTAGTCCAACCCCCTGCTCAGGCAGGAAACCCTATATCATTTCGGACAAATGGCTGTCCAGTCTCTTCTTAAAAACTTCCAGTGTTGGAGCATTCACCGCCTCTGGAGGCAGGTTGTTCCATTGGTTAATTGTTCTAACTGTCAGGAAGTTTCTCCTTAGTTCTAGGTTGCTTCTCTCTTTGGTTAGCTTCCATCCATTGCTTCTTGTCCTGCCTTCAGGCGCTTTGGAAAATAGCTTGACTCCCTCTTCTTTGGGCAGCCCCTGAGATATTGGAACTGCTATCATGTCACCCCTCGTCCTTCTCTTTGTTAAACTAGACATACCCAATTCCAGCAGCCTTTCCTTATATGTTTTAGCCTCCAGTCCCCTGATCATCTTTGTTGCTCTTTGTATCTATAGCATTATCTTTGTATCTATAGCATTATCTTCGGGTCCATGTCTCCAACAAAAGTACTTAAGATTATTATATGGGGTGGGTTATGAATTAAATGCTCATCATGTTAATACAAATAAGTACTGGAGTTTGTAAACCTACAATCTGAATGTGTGCCTGGTTTCCTGCACTGAACAGAGGATTGAATTGGAGTTACACAGCTCCCTCTTGCTCGGTGTTGCTAGGACTGACCTAATTATACCCTAGGAGAAATTCGCATGAGCAACCTTTCAGAAGGATCCTTTATGTTACATGAATGCAGCTGGAGAACAAGCTGTCCATTTGTAACCACATTTCTGTCTCCTAATCCATTTCTGAAAATGTGATTCCTGTGGTTCTCTCATTTCTTTCAAAAAGGCCAAATGACTAACTGCAGTGGGCCTCATGAGTCAACCATTTCACTTTTACTGTGAAAATCTTTGCACACTGTTGGACAATAGGATGAAGCCTCCTCAATTAAAAAAAGAAATTTACACTCCCCCTAAACTGAA
>NW_015397758.1:0-1357 GCF_001527695.2 Protobothrops mucrosquamatus
TTTAAGAGGAGTGGACTTCAACTCCCAGAATCCCCCAGTTGGCAGGCTTTAAGGGGGGAGGACTTCAACATCCCTTGCTGGCTCAGGAATCCTGGGAGTTGTAGTCCACTCCTCTCAAAGCGTGCCGGCTGGGGAATCCTGGGCGTTGTAGTCCACCCCTCTGAAAGTGGCCGAGCCCGAGAATCACGGCCTCCAACGCCTGATCGTCTCGTCCTCGGAGCCTCGTGAATCAAGATGGCAGCCACGTCGAACGCTCCGGCCCCTTTGAAGCTGCATCGGCGCCATCTTGACTTTTACGACCTCTCCCACCTCGAGGGCCACAGGAAGAAATTTATAAAACCAAATAAAATATTTCTCGTCCGTTTGGATCAACTGTACCCGGCCCGGCTTCTTATCGTGGGGAGCTTTCGGGGTTTTTTTTATTTTATTTTGCCGTTCCGTAAAAGCGACGTAGGGATGAGGGGCCGTCACACGGGTCGCAACGTCGTAAAAGCTACGTAAAATGAAAGATGACAGACAGACAGACAGACGCAGAGACATCAAATGACAGGTGAAAGACAGACAGACATAAAAGGATGGATGAAAGACAGACAGACAGACACGGAGACATCAGATGACAGACAGACACGGAGACATCAAATGAGAGAGGAAAGACCGACACAGAGATATAAAAGGATAGGTGAAAGACAGACAGACAGACAGACACGGAGACATCAAATGATAGATGAAAGACAGACAGACATAAAAGGATAGGTGAAAGACAGACAGACATCAAATGATAGATGAAAGACAGACACAGAGACATCAAATGAGAGATGAAAGACAGACACACATCAAATGACATGACAGACAGACATCAAATGATAGAAAGAGACAGACATCAGATGACAGACAGACAGACATCAAATGACAGATGAAAGACAGACACACAGACATCAAATGAGAAATGAAAGACAGACACAGAGACATCAAATGATAGATGAGAGACAGACAGACATCAAATGAGAGATGAAAGACAGACAGACATCAAATGACAGATGACAGACAGACATAAAAGGATAGGTGAAAGACAGACAGACAGACACAGACATCAAATGACAGACGACAGACAGACATCAAATGACATGACAGACAGACAGACATAAAAGGATAGGTGAAAGACAGACAGACAGACAGACACGGAGACATCAAATGACAGATGAAAGACAGACAGACATCAAATGAGAGATGAAAGACAGACATAAAAGGATAGGTGAAAGACAGACAGACACGGAGACATCAAATGACAGATGACAGACAGACACGGAGACAGACAGACACACAGACATCAAATGACAGATGACAGACAGACAGACAT
>NW_015397758.1:9979-12392 GCF_001527695.2 Protobothrops mucrosquamatus
GAGGGGTCTACTTGTGGCAGATAGAAAGGCCCCCAGGGCAGGCCAAGGGGCAGGGAGGAAGAGGAAGCATGCGGGGCTCACTTCAGGGATGGTGTCCGCCCAGCCGGAGATGGCTCCCATCGCCTGCGCCGACTGCGGGAGGCGATTCACGCAGAGGAAGTACCTGACGCTGCATCAGAGGAGCCACAGGTGAGGAGACGCTGGTTCTTGTTGGAATCTCATCGTCCACGAAGACTCCCAGGATGGCGCACGGCATGGGAACCGCCGCGGAGGAGGTGCTGGTTTGGGAGGCGCTGCCCACAAAAATGTCTAGACACAGCGCTGCGAGAAACATTGCTTTATTGTAGACAGTGGCGCTGTTTTGACCCCCCAGGACTAAAATACTCCAGCTTTTACTCCTGCCCTTTTGGGACAAGGGACAGCGGGCTGTTTTCCCAGTTTTGAGAGTTGACAGTCTCTCCCGCAGGTTTCAGATTCGTGTATCTCTGGTTTGAGCAACCAGCAGAGGACCATCAAAACAAGCCTGACACAGGCATTCATAGTTTCTAGAGCACGGGTGTCAAACTTGCCATGTCACACGGCGTGGCGCGACGTGTCGCAACTTTTTTTGCATTGCCGGAGCTGGGGTGAGTGCGGCCTCGGTATGATGCAACTGGCCCGTGGGCTGGACGTTTGACACCCCCTTCTGAAGTGCGTAACGCTAAGCCCGAAAGACCCTTCGGTCTTTGCCCCCACTTGATCGCCCCAAGCTCCGTGATTGTGAAAAACTTAGTGGCCATCCCCGTGGTGTTCCTCCATAAATAAAGGTTAGTCCTCGACTTACAACAGTTCATTTAGTGACCCGTTCAAAGTTACGGCGCTGGAAAAATGGGACTTACAACCGTTTGTAGCATCCCCAGGGTTGACGGGATCAAAGGTCAGGCGCCTGAGCAACTGGTTCCTCACCGTTGTTGTGATCCCCTTTTTATGACCAGCAAAGTCAAGAGGGGAGGAGCCAGATTCACTTGACGACTGAGTTACCAACTTATCCACGGCGGTGATTTGCTTAACAACCGGGGCAAGGACGGTCATCAAACGGGATAAAACTCGCTGAACCGATGTCTCACCCTAACAACAGACATTTGGGCGCTCTTGTCGTCGTAAGTCGAGGACGGCCTGTACGCGAACGGGTCCCTTATTCCTGCAAATGCCCTCGGACGTCGCGTCGCCCTCCGAACACCCTGGAAGGCTTTCGGGATGCTGGGACTTTGTTCCGTGAAAAACTGTGGCAGGTTTTAGCCGGAAGCCGGAACTGGTGAGCGGAATGTTCCTGCGTCGTGACCAAAGAACCACTTTTCAAGACAGCCGCAATAAACCAGAAAATTAATATTATGATGATGATGATGATGATGATGATGATGAGGAGGAGGAGGAGGAGGAGGAGGAGGAGGAGGAGGAGGAAGAAGAACTGTGGGGTCCTTGGTGCTCTCTGACCTGGGTAGTTTCCTTGCAGACGTCTCAGGACCCAACTAGGGAACATCATCAGAGTTAGAAGGGGAGGGGAGGGTCGTGGAGCGGAGGAGATGGGGGGGAGGAGGAGTTGAAGTCCACCCCTCTTAAAGGATGCCAGCGGGGGGATTCTGGGAATTGAATTCTCCACTCTTGAAAGATGCTGGCGGAGGAATTCTGGGAGTTTAGATCCACCCGTCTTAACATGCAGACTCTGGGACTTGAATTCAACGCATCTTAATGTGTGGGCTAAGGATTTCTGGGAGCTGAACTCCATCCCTTTCTTCCTCCTTCCCTCCCTCCCTCCTTTCAAGCATTTCTCCTTCCTTCCTTCATCCCTCTTTCTTTCCTTCACACCTTTCTCCCTACCTCCCACCCCTTCACACTATTTCCTTCCTTCCTCCTTCCTTCCTTCCTTCCTTCCTTCCCTCCCTCCTTCTTTCTAGCCTTTCTCCCTTCCTTCCTTCATCCCTCCTTCTTTCCTTCACGCCTTCCTCCCTACCTTCCATCTCTTCACACTCTTTCTTTCTTTCTTTCTTTCTTTCTTTCTTTCTTTCCTTCTTTCTAGCCTTTCTCCTTCCTTCCTTTCTTCATCCCTCCTTCTTTCCTTCACACCTCCCTCCCTCCCATTCCTTCACACTCTTTCTTTCTTTCTTTCTTTCTTTCTTCTTTCTTTCCTTCCTTCCTTCCTTCCTTCCTTCCTTCCTTCCTTCCTTCCTTCCTTCCTTCCTTTCTTCCTTCCTTCTTTCTAGCCTTTCTCCCTTCCTTCCTTCATCCTTCCTTCTTTCCTTCACACCTTCCTCCCTACCTCCCACCTCTTCACACTATTCCTTCCTTCCTTTCTCCCTCCCTCCCTCCTTCTTTCAAGCCTTTCTCCTTCCTTCCTTTCTTCATCCCTCCTTCTTTCCTTCACACCTTCCTCCCT
>NW_015397758.1:13595-17227 GCF_001527695.2 Protobothrops mucrosquamatus
GCTCTCTCTCTCCCCAGCCCCCCCTCTATGGGCCGCCTGGCCATTGCGCAACGCGGCAAGTGAAAGTGCCCCGAAGGGCGAAAGCGCTTTCACTCGTTCTCGGCCGTCTCTAACCAAGGGCGGAGATTGTGGGGGGGGGGGAGGGAGGGGAGGGGTCCAGGGGAGGGGGAGCCCCCTCTTGTCATTCAAATGCCCACCCCCTCCTGCCATTCAAGCCCCGCCCTAGAGGGCACCCCGGATTTTTTTGAGGGTGGGGGTCAAGACAAAGAAAGTGGGGGGGGGGTCAGGAGATACACTGCGTAGGTTTTTCTCTTTGAAGCTGCCTCCTCCCCCCCCCGTGTTGTTTGTTTTGGTTTTGTGTTGCGTTGCGGGCCCCGTTGAGAGTTTCGGGGTGTCTGGAGAGGGGAGGGGGGGAGAGCCCCAATGGCTGTTGTAAATAAGCTTTGGGGGGGCGTGTAACCTTTTTTTTTAGTGAGTGGCCCCCCCACGCACGCACACACCAAGGACACCTTCTCCGTAGGGCTCAAAAGCTAGGTTTATAATCGGGGGGGGGGAAACAGCCCAATTATGAAGAAGTAACTATCCCTCCGGATTTTTCTTTCTTTCTTTCTTTCTTTCTTTCTTTCTTTCTTTCTTTCTTTCTTTCTTTCTTTCTTTCTGTCTGTCTGTCTGTCTGTCTTTCTCTCTCTCTCTTTCTTTCTTTCTCTCTCTCTCTCTCTTTCTTTCTTTCTTTCTTTCTGTCTTTCTGTCTTTCTTTCTCTCTCTCTTTCTTTCTTTCTTTCTTTCTCTCTGTCTTTTTGTCTGTCTGTCTTTCTTTCTCTCTTTCTGTCTGTCTTTCTTTCTCTCTTTCTTTCTGTCTGTCTGTCTGTCTATCTTTCTTTCTTTCTGTCTTTTTTCTCTTTCTTTCTTTCTTTCTGTCTGTCTGTCTGTCTTTCTCTCTCTCTCTCTCTCTTTCTTTCTGTGTCTGTCTGTCTCTTTCTTTCTGTCTGTCTCTTTCTTTCTGTCTGTCTTTCTGTCTTTCTTTCTCTCTCTCTCTTCCTTCCTTCCTCCCTTCCTTTGCTTTTTCCTTTCTTTCTTTCTTTCTTTCTTTCTTTCTTTCTTTCTTTCTTTCTTTCTTTCTTTCTGTCTGTCTGTCTTTCTCTCTCTTTCTTTCTCTCTGTCTGTCTTTTTGTTTGTCTGTCTGTCTGTCTGTCTTTCTCTCTTTCTGTCTGTCTTTCTCTCTTTCTTTCTGTCTGTCTGTCTTTCTCCCTTCCTTCTTTTCTTTTTTCTTTCTTTCTGTCTGTCTTTTTCTTTCTTTCTCTGTTTCTTTCTGTCTGTCTGTCTATCTGTCTGTCTGTCTATCTTTCTTTTTCTTTCTCTCTTTCTTTCTGTCTTTTTCTCTTTCTTTCTTTCTTTCTTTCTTTCTGTCTGTCTTTCTGTCTTTCTTTCTCTCTCTCTTTCTTTCTGTGTCTGTCTGTCTCTTTCTTTCTGTCTGTCTCTTTCTTTCTGTCTGTCTCTTTCTTTCTGTCTGTCTCTTTCTTTCTGTCTTTCTTTCTCTCTCTCCCTTCCTTCCTTCTTTTCTTTCTTTCTTTCTTTTTCTCTCTTTCTGTCTTTCTCTCTCTCTTTCTTTCTTTCTTCCTTCCTCCCTTCCTTTTCTTTTTCCTCTTTCTTTCTTTCTTTCTTTCTTTCTTTCTTTTTTTCTTTCTTTCTTTCTTTCTATTTGTCTTTTTGTCTGTCTTTCTGTCTGTCTGTCTTTCTGTCTTTCTTTCTCTCTCTCTCTCTTTCTTCCTTCCTCCCTTCTTTGCTTCTTTCTTTCTTTCTTTCTTTCTTTCTTTCTTTCTTTCTTTCTTTCTTTCTTTCTTTCTCTTTCTTTCTGTTTGTCTTTTTATCTTTCTTTCTCTCTTTCTTTCTTTCTGTCTGTCTTTCTTTCTTCCTTTCTTTCTTCCTTCCTTTTATTTTTTCTTTCTTACTTACTTTGTTTCTGTCTTTTTGTCTGTCTGTCTGTCTTTTTTTCTTCCATATACTTTATCGATTTTTTTAAAAAAAAGATAAATCCCTTAAGACTCGGTAAACAAGCGTGTCGGCTGGCGTTGCCTTCGGAAAGAAAAATCAGGAACAGTCGGGCGTCTGTAATCCGTCATCCACCTTTCTTTTCTTTTTTTTTTCATATATTTTATCAATTTTTTTTAAACATAAATCACTTCCACGTCGGTAAACAAGCATGTCGGCTGGCTTTGCCTTCGTCAGGGAAAATCAGGAACAGTCGGGCGTCTGTAATCCGTAATCCGCATAGTACGTTTAGTTGATTTCCCTCTTTCCCCCCCAACATGTCTTCTTTCCAAACCTTGAATTAATTAAAAAGATGATGATTAAATCATCTTTTCTTGCTTTGTTAAGTTCCGTCTTTGAGTCTCCATTTTCAATTTTATGTCCACTTATTTGTTTTGTCTGCTCCTTCTCTGTTGTTGTTTCCTGGAAGTTTTTGTTTTTGTTGTAGAGTTAATTTAGAAATAGATTGATTTATACTTTGAAATTTATTTTGGATTTCTTTGTGATTTGAACTCAAGTGTTATTTGAATTAATTGCAGTATACTATATATCTCCTCCTGAGAGGTATTTATGTTTTCTCGGCATGTTCTATCTACATGTCTCTGATCCACGATGGCCAAAAGTTAAAGTTTTCCTTTTTATCTGCAAATAGCTCTGGCGTCCCGGTTAAATAAATATTTGTAATCCAAAGAGTTCAAAAAAGATTTTTTTTCCCCTAAAGTTTATAATTCTCTCTTTGTCTGCAGCCCAGATTGTTGTCTGGATTTTTTTTTGTCACAGCTTTTCTTTATTATTAAAGCTTTGAAGGTCACAAACACAGATTAGCTTTTCCAAGGTTTTGGCAAGTTCTCTATGGAAATCATAACTGTCATAATCTTTATCCACCTCTAGGTGTCAGCATCTATTTAGTTTTCGATATGAACAATGTTCTTTAAAATGAGAGTCTTTAACCATTCAACAATTCTAAACTTGTCCAAAGTTAAATTTTATCTTTCAAGTTTATAAATTTATTTCACTACCATGTATTTTGATCCTCCATGGAAATTTTAATTCACCACTTCTGCTAGTATAAGGGTGGGGTGGAAGTCCCCCTCCTTCATTTTCGTAGGTATTTTGCTTCTTGGGGATCTTTTCCAGGAAATTAAGTGTAGAATAGAAAAGGGAAAATCAGATTCCTCACCCAGTTTCAAGCACGCTGTTTACTGTTGTGCTGGTTAGTTCTTTTGGACTTCGGTTGCAAGTAGTTCGGGCTGATCGGTGAAATACAGCCTTTCTTCTGTCGGTTAGAAGGCTTTCCCCAAGACGAATGGAATGACCACCATCATTCCAGAGTCGCCGGGGCACCCTTCTTTTTTCGCTGCCTTTCCGGGGTGGCTTGGACCCATTAGGGTCTCCAGGCAGCACAAAAATTAGCCGCGGGGGTGTGGCGGTCCGCAAGTCCGCGATCAGTCACTACCACGCAGGACCGGAAGTCTCCACGTTTCTATCCATTATATCTCTGTCGGTCTGTCTGCCTAACTATCTACCCATCTATATTTAACTATCTATCCACCCATTCATCTCTCTCTATTATTTCTCTCTCTCCATCCATCTTCAATAATTCA
>NW_015397759.1:0-5951 GCF_001527695.2 Protobothrops mucrosquamatus
CAAATGGATGTTTACTGTTATGCTGCAGAAGGCCAGATGCGATTAAGAGGGGAAGAAAAGGTGCAAAGGATGAATGTATGCCGGTAACCCAGCTGGGTCTCTGGTGGAAGCACCTTTCCAGGTGGAGAAAAGATTTCAACCCTCCCTGAAACCCACTCCCACCTCCTTCTCTAGGTCCACAATTGGTGGGGTTTTTTTTTCAAAAAAGACTCACCTTTTATAGTTCCTTCTACAAAGCCATCTGATCGCGACAGAATCCGCCACCCCACCCCCAACAAAAGCACCATTCCCACGACCTCCTGCTCCAGAGGGGCTTTCTTTCTGCCCTCTCTCAGCAGCCCCCCCTGCGCTGTGGACCCCCAACTCACTAAGCCTTAAGCCTAAATCTTCTCGCCACACCAGCCAGCTGCCCAGGCTCGCTTCCTCCCTGTGCACGCATCTGCAGACACGTGTCAACGTGTTCCCACGCTCCCAGTCCCGCTGCTCTTCCCACGGCTCTCCCCGGAGCCCCCTGCTGCCTTTCTCCCCCTCCTCACGCACCCACGGAGGTGTCATTCCTGAACAGTTGGACCGAACCCGGGTTTGAACTCCGCCGTTTTTCCTCCAACCTGGGTTCTGTTGCTAACATTCCCTCCCCCGCTCGTGACGCCCACAGGAGCCCAAAGCGCAGGCGCGCCGCTTTGCGTGCTGGGAAGCGTAGTCCCAGCTTAGCTCGGGACTGGAAGGCTGGCTCCGAGTGCGGCGTTTGCTCTGCTCGGGGGCAAAGGCACCACTCGGAAAGAAAATATGGTATAAAGCAGTGTTTCTCAACCTTGACAATTTTAAGGCATGTGGACTTCAACTCCCAGAATTCCACAGCCAGCATTGCTGGCTGTGGAATTCTGGGAGTTGAAGTCCACATCCCTTAAAATTGTCAAGGTTGAGAAACACTGGTATAAAGCAAGGGGCTGGGGCGTGTGGACCATGCATGAGACTTAAACGTGTTTGCAGTGAAGTGATTCCCATTGATTGAGTCCAAACCTCGTCTTAATAAGCCCCAGGAGAGTTTTAAGGAAGGAAGGAAGGAAGGAAGGAAGGAAGACGGAACATTTTCAAAGAAGAAAAAAATAAAGTCCAGTTGCCTTTTGGAAAAAAAGCATCTTTGGGAATAGCTGATCCTTTGGGAGATATCTCCCAATTCATCTGGAAGATTTTCTGCTTATTCAAAAATGGCACTGTCTAGAGATTGGGAGGTCTTCTGCCAGGAAACAGAGGAAGATTCTGTTTTTCTTCATTCTGATGTTTCTCTGATTAGCTCTCGCCCGGATAGCTTTATGCTACATCTGAGCCCATTCCATCAACGCTTGTCAAAAACAAAGCAGGACTTGATTTTAAATCCATATTTTTGGGGGGGTCTCACGGAGTGAGGGCAACCTGCCTAGAACTGGGCTGCTAAGGGACATGTGGGGTGTTTTGTGGCGGGGAGGGCATAATGAAATACCCACAATTTGGCTTGCAAATTGAATTTTGCAGAGGCCCCTCTGCTGACAGCCCTGGGACTGAGATCAAGTATTCTGCAAGGCCAAACCAGAGCTGGCCTTTTTGCTTACAGTGAATATAAACGTGAGCAATAAATAAAACCTCGTTATGATTTAATGCAGCGATGAACCCAGACTGAAGAATATAAACTGGACCTAATGAGAAGGAAGGACTCACTGGAGAAGGGCCTAATGCTGGGGAAGATTGAGGGCAATAGAAGAAGGGGACGACAGAGAATGAGGTGGCTGGATGGAGTCACTGAAGCAGTAGGCGTGAGTTTCAATGGACTCCAGAAGATGGTAGAGGACAGGAAGGCCTGGAGGAACGTTGTCCATGGGGTCGCGATGGGTCGGACACGACTTCGCAACTAACAACAAAGATGTAAAAAGGTGATGCATTTTTCTATTTAAAGCCTTCATGTGCTGCTGATCTATGAGCAAGCTTCTGAAACAGATAACCATAAAAAGAAATAGTCCATACATGCAAAGTACAAAGAAAATAAAAGGTATTATGGTACCTGGACAAAATCCTGTGTTCAAATGGTTGTATATGAGAAAATAATGCAGCATAATATATTTATAAATCTAACTCTACCAGTAGTCCTTGACTTACAACAATTCAGTTAGTGACTGTTCAAAGATACAACAGCACTGAAAAAACTTGACTTATGACCATTTTTCACACAACAGCCTTGAGGTCGTGTTATCAAAACTCAGATGCTTGGCAACTGACTCATATTTATGACGGTTGCAGTGTCCTGGAGTCACGTGGTCTCCTTTTGCGCCCTTCTGACAAGCAAAGTCAATACGGGAAGCCAGATTCACTTAACAACCGTGTTACTAACTTAACTGCAATGATTCAGTTAATAACTGTGGCAAGGAAAGTCGTAAAACGGGGCAAAACCCACTTAACAAATATCTCACTTTGCAACAGAAATGTTGGGCTCTATGGTGGTCGTAAGTTTACCTGTACTCAGATTCACTATTAGGGGACAAATTCATTTGCTAATTCTAACAGACTAACTAACTTAGTTAAACTATTCCCAAGAGACAGCAATTCATTTTAAAGAGAAACCTCAACTTAGAAACAATTTAAATTATTTTTTCCTCTTGGGAGCAAACCTGTCTGCTACTGTAATCTTCTGTATTTTCACTTTATTAATTAAACAAAGCAAGCCTGCTTCCATAAAAGGAAAATTTCATGAGGAAATCTCTCTGGTGGATTTTTCTCAATTTCTGATAAGTAAGGGAGGGAGGGAGGGAAGGAGGGAGAGAGGGGGAAGAGTAGAGAGTGGTAGACATAAGGGTACACCAGGGGTCTTCAAACTGGGCAACTTTAAGACTTGTGGACTTCAACTCCCAGAACTCCCAGTACAAAAGATGCTGAGACTCTAGAAAGAGTACAGAGAAGAGCAACAAAGATGATTAGGGGACTGGAGGCTAAAACATATAAGGAACGATTGCTGGAATTGGGTATGTCTAGTTTAATGAAGAGAAGGACGAGGGGGGACATGATAGCAGTCTTCCAGTATCTCAGGGGCTGCCACAAAGAAGAGGGAGTCAAGCTATTTTCCAAAGCACCTGAATGCAGGACAAGAAGCAATGGATGGAAACTAATCAAGGAGAGAAGCAACCTAGAACTAAGGAGAAACTTCCTGAGAGTGAGAACAATTAACCAGTGGAACAACCTGCCTCCAGAAGCGGTGAATGCTCCAACACTGGAAGTTTTTAAGAAGAGACTGGAGAGCCATTTGTCCGAAATGGTATAGGGTTTCCTGCCTGAGCAGGGGGTTGGACTCGATGACCTTCAGGGTCCCTTCCAACTTTACTATTATTATTATTATAATTCCTCAGCCAGCCAGCCAGCCAGTCCACAAGTCTTAAAAAGAGAACTGATGATGTTACCTAGTTGGATATTGAACCGTTTGCAAGAAAACAATCATGCTTCAGGGAGCACCAAGGATCTCTCAGAGGAGAGAGAAAGATGCATCTTAATCCCTGTATTTATTTTAAACACCATTTAAAACAACGGTTTAAAACTTGTTTTGGGGATATTTGTTTCATTAACTGCAGTGGACTTTCCAGATTGGAAGACCAGTTTCAGTATAATATCACTGAATAAGCGAAACACAAATCACAAAGCAAAATGTGACGCATTTCATGTATGAACTGCATGCCTAGGAAAGATCAATGTTTGTAATGTTATCTGTCTAATCGAGCAGGAGGTGAATTTTCATTCCACGCCCTGAGTGCTGAATCATAAAAGAGTTCAGAAGGGCACATACAAACCTATATATGTGCACACATGCAATTCCATCAGGAGATTCCTCAGCCATGGCTTGCCCTAGAAGGAACCGAGCTGTAATCATTGTCAACCATCAGTTCCTCCAAGCCAAAGAAAGACTTAAATCAAGATTGGGGGCCAGAAGGGAAGCAGACAAGCTTTTTAAAGCACTTTCCAACTGCAATTATGACGTGAGATTATTTCTGGATTTGACAGCCAAAGAAATAGAAGAAGTGTATGAGGAAGGTATGTTTGGGAGGAAGGCAACTAAGATCTTCAGAACGGTGCACCTTAAAAGTCTTCCATGGAACTGTTGGAAAGCTTGTGGGAGCCTCCAAAATTTTGTTCCACTGTTCATCAGAAAGATCTGAGCTGCCGGGAAGTGGAGGGTGGTGAGGACTTAGACTAAATGGACAGCGGGATTATATACTTAGGTTGTATATAACCCCACTGATTATGATACAAATATATATCATAATCAGTGGGGTTATATACAACCTAAGTGTGTGTGTATGTGTGTGCGTGTGTGTGTATATATATACACACATATATGTGTGTGTATGTGTGTGGATAGATAGATAGATAGATAGACAGACAGACAGACAGACAGACAGACAGATATAGATATATGTCTTTTTCTAGGTCTTTGCTGATGAATGATGGTGATAATAATAATAATAAAGTTGGAAGGGACCTTGGAGGTCATCTAGTCCAACCCCCTGCTCAGGCAGGAAACCCTATACCATTTCGGACAAATGGCTGTCCAATCTCTTCTTAAAAACTTCCAGTGTTGGAGCATTCACCGCTTCTGGAGGCACAGGTTAATTGTTCTAACTGTCAGGAAATTTCTCCTTAGTTCTAGGACTAGGTTGCTTCTCTCCTTGGTTAGTTTCCATCCGTTGCTTCTTGTCCTGCCCTCAGGGGCTTTGGAGAATAGCTTGACTCCCTCTTCTTTGTGGGATGATGATATTGATGATACTTGAGGGATAAGTTTATAGAAAATGGGGTGAGGTATGGAAGGAAGAAGTACCTGATTGTATTTTAAGAGACAGTAATAAGTTGTTAATGTTGAATGTTCTTGTTCGAGATGAAGGGAGAACTTTCTTTTTCTTATTATCTTTGGGGAAGGATATTTTCCCCCACTTTTTCATATGTAGGTACTGTATGTAGGTATGCAGTGGTTTTTTTGTATTATCTTTATCTCAGTCCTCCAGTCAAGGTTGTACCAAAGGGACTTTTTCAAGAGGCAACTGGACTTTGTTTCACTTTTCATCCAAGAAGGTTCAGTCAGTCTTCAAGGAAAAACAAAGAAAGTTCAGTTGCCTCTTGAAAAAGCACCTTTGAGACTTGATCTGTTTAATATAATCCTTAACAACATTATAGGAAAAGAGAGAGAAAAATGTGTGACATGCAAGGGCATCCAAAGAGTGGGAGCATTGGATTTTATAATCTTCCCCACCATCTGGATTGTTTGGAACCTCTCTATAGAGACCCCCGACTCTGGAGGGCATGCCTGAGACCTGGATGGGCATCTGGAGGCTGTAACCTTTAGCCAAACATTAAGAGACTATTCCTGTTAGTGAGAGATAGTTAGAAAAGTGCCTTGGAAGAAGCCCATTGTTACTGAGCAGCCATGGGTTAGGGATACTAGTTAGTTGCAATGTCACTACAGATCCCTGAATGCAATTGAGTGTAGTAGTCCCCTTCTTCTTCTTCTTGTGCCATATCCGTTATCGGACGTTGGCGATCATGTTGGCGATCCTGTTTTTATCAGCAGCCGCACGAAAAAGTGCTGCTGAGTTTTGTCCAAACCAGTCCCTTAGATTTTGAAGCCACAATGTTCTTCTTCTGCCTGGACCTCGTTTGCCTTCAATCTTTCCCTGAAGGATTAAATGGAGTATGCCGTATTTTTCTGGGTGACGCATCACATATCCGAAATATTCTATTTTTCGTTTTTTAATTGTTTTGATGATTTCCCTTGGCTTTCCCAGGCGGCTTATCCCCTCCTCATTTCTGATCTTGTCAACCCAGCTTATACGTAACAGCCGCCTGTAAATCCACATTTCAAATGCTTCTAGTCTCTTCAGGTGGCCTTCTGTCAGAGACCAACTCTCTACTCCATAGAGCAGGATAGAAAAAATATAGCATCT
>NW_015397759.1:6090-7248 GCF_001527695.2 Protobothrops mucrosquamatus
CTTATCCCCTCCTCATTTCTGATCTTGTCAACCCAGCTTATACGTAACAGCCGCCTGTAAATCCACATTTCAAATGCTTCTAGTCTCTTCAGGTGGCCTTCTGTCAGAGACCAACTCTCTACTCCATAGAGCAGGATAGAAAAAATATAGCATCTGACAAGCCTGATTTTCAGTCTTAGGCTTATGTCGTGACTGCAGATGACCTTTTTCATTTTGAAGAATGCTGTTCGAGCTTTCTCTATCCTTTCCACCACCTAAAGAGTAGATGACTTGTTGCAGAGCATGAAATAATAGGGTTGGAAGGGACCTTGGGGGTCTTCTAGTCCAACCCCCTCTTCAAACATGTTTCTACTGGAGATTGTGTCATCTCTCTGCTGCTATGAGTAATTGTGGAACAATGAGAAGGTGAAGAGAATTGAAACAGTCCCTGTTTCCGTTTCTCACTTGACCTCTTGTTAAATGAATCTCTGTGTTTCAACAAAAAAACTATTTTTTCTCACTCTCTCTCTCATGCTTCCTGTCAAGATGTAACATGAATAGATGTATAATATTTCGTAAGAAATCTAGCTTTCAGTTCAAAGATATGTCCGCTCTACATCTGAGAACAATTATATTCTGAGCACTTTATACACTTTTAGTAGGAGTTTCTGGTCCTTGTTTACTCAGTATTCTTTGAGCACTTTATATATGTTCTGGAGCTCATCCTTCAACAAGAGCTCCTGGTAAATTCAGTTGGTCAGCTGTAGTGTCCTGCTGCTTTAGAGATATGAATGGATGCCTGTGGAAATGCAAGGCTGATTTATGGGAATGAGGCTGACAGTTTGAAGCAGCATTTTTCTAGCCTCAGCAACTTTAAGATGGGTGGACTTCAACCCCCAGAATTCCTTTGTCAGCATACTGCCTGGGGAATTCTGGAAACTGAAATCCACCTATTTTAAAAGTTGCTGAGGTTGAGAAACGCTAAACTGGAAAGATGGCCTTCAAAGAAGAACTCAACAATCTTCTAGAAACATCACCAGGAGAGCCTGCCTAGCTTCTGAACTTAAAACAGGTTACACAGTGGAAGTATGATTGCAGTGGTTTTGTGGCTGGGATTCTGCGGTATGCAAATGAGCAAAGAGCCCAGGAGATCAGACGAAACAGATTCAGGATATATTC
>NW_015397760.1:0-2259 GCF_001527695.2 Protobothrops mucrosquamatus
GCGGACCTGACCTAGGGTGGATTTTACATTGGGTTTTAAATATTCGGAAGACGCAACATTAAAATTCGGTTTAATTCGGTTTTAAGGGGGGGATTGTATATATGTTCTGGTTTTAAATATGTTGTGCGCCGCCCTGAGTCCCTGTCGGGAGAAGGGCGGCATATAAATTAAATAAAATAAATAAATAAAATAAAATAAAAGGTGAGTTGAAGATGACCCCTCCAACATCCGTGGGCTCCCCAAGACCCATTCAAGCCCTTTTGCATTGCTGTGCCCACCAGTGACTCCTGCTAGCCAGGGGCAAAGACTGAAGGTGCCAATGCTATAAGCCCCTTCACCTTTTATCCCTCCCCCCTCCCCAGAGGCTGTTGTGACTGTGTACACTGAATGCAGAAGGCATTCACACAACTTTTCGTGGAGGAAATAGGTACAGCTCCCGCCTC
Organism: Protobothrops mucrosquamatus; assembly: GCF_001527695.2. Classification (NCBI taxonomy): domain Eukaryota; kingdom Metazoa; phylum Chordata; class Lepidosauria; order Squamata; family Viperidae; genus Protobothrops; species Protobothrops mucrosquamatus. Next base: position 444 of record NW_015397760.1, read on the forward strand.
CCGAATTTAGGACCCACAGATTCACCCTATGCTGGTTGTTGCCCCCCTCCCCATGGATTGAGGGTAGGTGTCCATGCACAACAGGTCAGCATTGACGGGAGACTTATTTATTAAAAGTATCTGCCGATGCCACCCATCTGCCCACAGGCGTCTTATAATCATTCCGTTAAAACGCAGCAAACAACATTAAAACAATGGAGAAATTAAGACTCAGTTAAGATAAAACAAACCAAGATGGATCAGAACGGTATAAGGAAGCAGAAATCCATGAGTAATCTACTTAATACTCTGCATCTTCCACTTTCTGTCTCTCTGTCTCTTGCAGAAAGTCGGGTGGAAGAGAGAACTTGGGATTGTTGTCGAGCGTTGTGCTTTCTGAATCCCAGTGTGACACCCAAAGGAAAGAAGATGCCAAGATGCTTCTGGGTATTAGCCAAGCTCCCTGCTGGCTTTAATTTTATTTGCTTTTAAAAGATGACTTTAATTTTAAAAAATGAATAGCAAACTAGTGTGCCCTGAACAAAGCTTCAGCCTGAGGGATGAACTGTTTTTCTAGTTATTTTTCCAGGAGGCCCCTTAGACCTCTGGGGCATTCTTAGAAAATACAAATGGAAGCAGAAGTTCAGAACTTCCTTCCTTCCTTTTTTTTTTTTTTTTTTACTTCTTAATAAATGGGTGTTTTGTGATTGGCCACATCCACTCTGGCCATTATTCCACAAGTGTGCCCCAAATATGCACTCAAGATTCCCATTGTCCCCTCAAAATTAGAGTACCCACATTTGATCAGACGAGCTGCTATTTGCCAATCTGGAAACAATCAAAATGCAAGTTACGAATCAACTTAAGCTAAACTTTAGACTATTCTTCAGGGCTGTGTTCACACAAACAGCCCAGCCCTGGTTAACAAAGCACAATCTCTGGGTTCGCCTAACCTGCCAGGATCAAACAAACTATGATGTATTTTAATGAGATGTCTGGTTCATTCCACACACACAGACAACGGCTGAGTTTTTAGCCGGGGCTTCGTTCAAGCTCGTCTTAGCATGGTTGTGTGAATCCAACCACCGAGTTTGTTTCCTCCCTTTTCGATAGCTTCTTTTCACTCTGGTTTAATTCTTCCCCGTCTCTCTCTCTGATCAGTGGATGCATTTACTGCCTCTTATAGCTAATGAACTGAAAAGGAGAGGCAGAGTGCATTAAAACACACCCAGACCAGAGGGCAGGTGTGTACAATTCCACGAACAGGTGGGTTGAAGCAGGAGTCGGATGGATCAACTGAAAGTTGCACCGCTTCCTTTTGGGCTGGGCAAAAACCATCATTAGAGGGAGCCATTGTTTTAACAAAGTTTCACATCTCTAATAGCAACAATGCTTCAAGGAAGCTTCCTGCTCAGAGCTTCTCTGCGTGACGTCTCAAAACAGCCACAATAATCTTCTGTAATAAACTTAAGTGGTCGGAGCAATGAAATATAACTTGGGGGGGGGGGGGGGGGAGTCATTTTAGAAAGTCCTTTTTTATTCTTCCCATTTTATTCGTATTATTTCTCCCGGGGTGGGTGGGGTGTGAACAAGGCAGCCCTTGCCGGACTCCACTCACCTTACTTCGCTGGCATTTGCTGCCTCTCCCGGATAAAGAAGAGGGGGCAAGGTTTCCAACTGCCCCCCTTTCCGGCCATCGGCAGCAGCGGCAGGAGAAGAGAAGAGGGTTGTCCACAGCTGCTCAGGCAGGGGAGATGCTGCTCGGTCCAGACACCGACAGGGAGTACCTGGGCTCCAGTAGAGAGGAGAAGGAGGAGGAGGAGGAGGAGGAGGAGGA
>NW_015397760.1:5669-7248 GCF_001527695.2 Protobothrops mucrosquamatus
AAAAAAAAACAACCAAGTTTTTAAAGCACTTGTTGCTTTTAGCAACGTTTTTGTCTAAGCTGCAGGTCAAATCTTTTCTGTCAAGAAAAAAAGTCATGCAGCTGCCTTGGGGGCAATTCAAGAAAGATGGACAATCAGGGGCTGGGCTTTTATTGTGTTTGTGCGGCATTTTATTTCCTCTGAACGATCTTTTCCCCGTCCTTTTATGATACTGCTCTATCGTAGCACGGTAGGCTCTGTTGCCCATCAAGATGAGGAAAGATGATCTAGCGTGCATAATTCCTGCTTTAGGTTCAAGAGGTATTAAGATCGATCGCTTTGCCTTCAAATTGTTGTATTGAGGACACACCCAACAAACGTGTCCTTGCAGTAACGAATGGCCTAGCAACGGCATCAACCGTTCTACTTATGCAGATAGTCCTTTACTTAAAGCAGAGGTTCCCCAATCTTTTGGGCACCAGGGACCGGTTCCATGGAGAAAGGTTTTTTCACGGACCGGAGAATGTGTGGTTTTGTGTGTTGCCTGCATCCCAGAGACGGGGCTTTGCTTATTTGTGCAGCCCGGTTGTTGGCATGCCGCGGCCCGGTACTGGTCCACAGACCGGGAGTTGGGGACCCCTGACTTACAGCTTACAGAGGAGAGACTACAGATGAGACCAGAGTTATGTTTGCAATTCATGATTGCTTCATTTAACGACCACAATCCCTGCTTTGGTGGGTGGGGGCAACTACAACATCCCTGTGATTGGTCCTAAGGGTAGGCAGATTGCCCAGTGCCCCAATTTTGTTTGTGTGACCATGGGATATTGCAGTAGCCATAACATAGGTCTTAGTCATAAACCTTTTCTTTCAGCACTATTATAACAGTTGCTGAAAAAGGATCGTAAATTGAGGACTACCTGTAGATTAGTTTAAGCAAAACGACTGCTTATGGGAGCACTCAAGACTGAATTCGAGACACATTGCCTTGCACACCCCGGGATTTGGAGAAATCTGGTTTCCTCTTAGCAGATCTGAATGTGGACCGTAACTCAGTTTTAATGCTCACCTTGTGCACGCAGAAAGCATCCAGTTTCCGCACCTCCACCTCCAATTAAAACCGCAAAGAGACCACCTTTCACTCTGCGGCTCGTGGTGCTCACCCTTTGCCTCTTCTCCCATAGTGCTGCTGAAATTCAATAACGTGTTAACTTGCAGGGGTGGGTGGTTGTAAACCATGCAAGAAGCAGCGAAAGAAATGTGTTAAGCCCCTGGTGGGATTAGTAAGCTAATTTCACTTTAAAAAAAAAAAAAAAAAAGCTCCTAAAAGCAAACCTACAAAATTAAAAATTGTGCTCCCTTCTATCCACCGCATTGGCTTCCCAAAACTGCTGGTTCTTGAGTTGGAAACGATGGAGGGAGAGCCGCTAAGAGTTGGATGCTTGGTTGGAACATCTGTAAATGTTCGGGGGGGGCGGGTGTAAAAAAGTCAAAATGGTGGCTGTGCGGTTAAAGCCCCGCCTCTTTTTAATATGGGTTATGTTGTGTGCTGGAGAAGACTCCTGCGAGTCCCCTGGACTGCAAGGCGATCCAACCGGTC
>NW_015397761.1:0-7247 GCF_001527695.2 Protobothrops mucrosquamatus
CAAGTTACACAGATACCAAAGAGATAATGCTTGAAATGAAACTGCATGAAGAAGGTTATGGCCTTATGGAGTATGCATTCTATTGTACAGCTGTCTTCACTTCTGCTTTCTCAGTTCACCAGATCCATTTCCGTGAGACAGAAATATTCTCGTTCAGATCCTTCTATTATGCATCAGCCTTGTAAAACAATCATAGCCATTTTTTTTAAAAAGCTAGAAAAACAATGAATACATCATCTCTGCCCAAAAAGAACGCTAAAAGTAAGCTCTTCCATTCATTTCTTCATTCATGTCCTTTAGCGGTGTTTGATTCCCATAACTGATTATTTTCTTTATAGTCTTTGTCACTGCTGTGATCTGAATCATTACTTACAACAATTAGACTTAAAATAAAGAAACAAAACCCATGTCCCCAAGATGTTGTCTTCATCTCATTCCTAGCTCATGCATAAGTCTGCCACTAATGTAAAGTAGTTTTTCTCATGTAAGCTGATTATATTCTATGGTAACACATGATAGTACTTCGCTGCACAATCAGTTAATTTTGAAGCAAAGTGATCAATATTTGATGGAATCAGGATGTTGCTTATTGGATCTTTCAGATAAATGAGGGCAGGTCCTTCTACTTTCTGATTTGTCTTATCTTCTGCCCTCTTGCTGTAGCCTATGGTAAACATCTGGATACAGTTATGCTATGTCAATAGTCTACTGTTCACATCTTAGCAACTTTAAGACATATGAACTTCAGCTTCCAGAATTCCAATATCTTATTGTTGTTTATTAATTTCATTCATTTGGATTTGGGCTGTAGATAAGGGACAAAAGAAGGAGATGATGAACAGAATTATCCCATATGCTATAATTGATGTATGTGTTTCTTGCAAGCTGGAAATTTACAGGAAATGGAGAACATGAAAGCTGAAGGAATCAACAAACAGATTTACTTATCCTGTTCTTCACATGCAAAATCAGGGCAACATCATTGGGCAACAGGTCAGAACTGTCCAAGAGGAAAAAAAAACACCAATTGGCAATGTAATCAGGAAATTCTTCCAGCATAGATTTCTGGAAACTCAAAAATGGATAGATAGGACTAATTCTGCAGTGGACAAAGGCCCTAAGAAACTAAACCAACAAATCATTTCAAATCTTTATTATGGTCTTTGACCAGCCTTTATAATAGGAAGAGAAATAGCTTAGTACAGCAATTAATTATCAGGGAAAAAGAAAATAATAAGATAATAAAACATATCTAATTAGACGTTTTATACATTTGTATGACTTAAAGAAAATATTTGCCCATCTGGAATGCAAGTGTAAATGTAATAAACCATAACATTTATTAGTATGACCCTCAAATTTATAGATAATTGGGGAGATCAAAACATGCTTTGGGACATCATAAAAAGGACACCATATCAGGACCTGGATGAGAATTTCTGTCTCCCTGAGTCCCTAAGGGCAATGTAAGTAAAGAATCCCATGAAATCTTCAAGATTCAAAAGTTTTTTTATATAGCTATAGTGCTAATGAGATTGGTAGCTATCTGACAACAGCAAAGGCATCAGACCAGACCAAAGGCATCAGTCAATGATTCTGAGTTCTGAGATTAAAATCCTGGTCTAGGCCTTGACTTTAACATTTGGCATGTTAGCTTCAGTCTTCAAGATTGCAATAGGTGTGCACTTTGGGTATCAAACAAAGCCCTAAGGAAATTTGATTGAATGGTATCATAAACCTTTGGCTTGTTGTATTCCATATAGCTGGGCAGTTGTTTTAGCCATAAACAGTTTGATTACTGCGGAATATAATTTGCTCCCTCTTGCCAATAAAAATTAATTTTTGCTAATGTGCTTTTCTGGACAGTAGAAGAGACATAATTTATCTGAGCTGATAATTTCCTAGAGGTCTGAAATACTATGCCCAAATATTTAAAACATTTGACTTGCTTTAATTCATAGGAATCAACTGTCTACTTGTGCCTTTGTCTTTTGTTGGAAAAACTTTAGATTTATCATTTGAGTTGATAATCAATTGTTCCTTATTTATATTTAAAATTCATATGCTGCGGATCTAGGATTTTTAGTGCCTACTTCATGATTACAGAAGACAAGAAGAATAGAACTGCATCATTAGCATAGAGTAGAATTTAGGGATATGAATATCAACGCTAATTTAGGGATATGAAGCTAATTTAGGGATATGAATATCAACTCTATGAAGAGATTTAAGCAGAGAATTTATATATAAGTTAAAAAGCAATGATGCCCCCCCAAACATCCTTCTTTTACCCCCTTGATAGTCTGAATAAAGTCAGAAAGGTCTCCTCAAAAAGGTTACATTTTACTCTAAGGTCAGTTTTATCATATAACTTATGAATTAAGAGCAGAAGTCTTTTGCCTATAGCTGATCTGCTCAGAATGATTCAGAGCCTAATCCTTGAGATATTATGCTGCTGGTGATATGTAATATATGCAATATCCATTTCACAGTCATTTTTTCAGGTGTTATTAAAGGTGGGAATAATCCACCTATACTTGGATAGCAACACCCCTCAGACTGACTTTCATGTTCAGATTCTGATGTTTTCCTTCTATGGTTCTATTATCCTATTCTCTTTGTGCAAATGGAAGAAAATAACTTGTACACTGCAACAAAGAGTTTGGAATCACTGAGAAGAAAGAAAATCATAAAGGTAACTAGTACTCTTTTCTCCAAAGGTACAAGAAGAAATAGATAGAAGTCCTGCAGCGTGAAGAAGTGTTTTGCTGATGAGGAGAGGATGACACTCTTGCTGGCATAAATTGCCCCATTTAATCACAGCAGGCTTTGTTAAGGCAGGCAGTTTACTGATCTTTAATCCTTGCTAAATGTGAGATCATATTCTATCCAGTACTTAGATAAAAATTCATTGGTTTTCAGGGGAGGATATACTGACAGAGATAGAACTGAGAATATGAATTTGATAAACGATTATTATCATTGAACTGTTTCTTAGACATTATATGGTGCTATTTAGAATTGTGACCATGAGTTAGAGAACTGTCCCAACACAAATTTTACCATCAATTTATTATCACTAGTTATATTTGAATGAATTGTATTCTACAGTGTTGTGTTCCAATATAAGATCAAGATAGATTCTTCAGTGCAAAGTTTGCCCCTTATTTGCCAAATCATGTGAAAAATTATAAGTGGATGGAAGATTAAGTGTGTTGGGGTCACATACGGGGGTTCTCTCTCTCTACCGCCTTTTGTACTAGCACTTTTTCCTTTGCCAATAAAACAGAGTTCTAAATCACATGGATAGTTGTATTTGATTGTGAGTTCAACTTTTTTCAGACTTTCTTATTCAATGTGTAGAGATTAGGAGAGCAAGTCTAATAATATAGAAATATGAGAATGTAAGGAACTGAGCAACCTAAACAGCCTCATTCTCTATTTGCTTGTTATTCCTTGGAGTGCCAGAATAAGGATATACACTTATAATGGGGTAGAAATTGCCATTCCTCTGTTTTAATCAGCATGTCAGAGATTAATTGCCTGGGTCATCCTAGCCTTAGTTGAATAAAAATATGCTCAATGCCCTGAGTTATTTATAAAGGTGGGATAATGATCTAAATCTGCCTATTCCAGATCCTTGGGAAGAAATAGATGGATAAAAGTGCCACATTCAGTCTAAACATCTGACTGACTGAGACTAACCATAATAATAAGACAACAGAATAGAAATGAAAGAATGGGGAAAAAAAATCACAAGATATAAAGACCTGCAAATAGAAGCATGATAACTATGATAAAAGAATGCAAAGATAGTACCAATAGTAATAGATGCCTTTGGTGCAATCCCAAAACACCTGGAGCACACTTGAACACTATTGGCATTGACAAATCATCATCAGTCAATTGGAAAAGGCAGCTTTACCTGGAAGAATTTTGATATCTTTGATACCTTATGATATCTTTAACACCATCAGACAACAAACTCTCCCTAGTCCACATTCTTGGGAAGTACTTAATAGTTGGATGAAAATGCCAAATCCAGTCCTAATCTTTGGCTGACTGTGCAACAAACTATAATAAATTACTTCAAAGCTGTTTTTACATTACTGATAAATGTACTTTACACTATTGTCAAGCAAATAGTTCTCAACAGTATGCTCCAACACCAATTCTCTAATTTAAAAAAAACATACTAAAAATAATACAACTCTAGATTCCATTGGAATATCTTATCATTCTAATGAGAAGATAGCTTAAACATCTGAAAAGAATTAGTGCCATTTTATTTATTTGATGTATATTGCTGACTTTCTGCTCAGTAGAACACACACGGCAATGTGTGATTTCATCGTGTGCCTAAATTGAATATATATAGATAAAACCTACAAAAATAAACATATTTGAACTATAAGTTAGAGGTTCTTTTACAATTCATTGTTTATTTCATTTTTTTAAAAAACACATTGCACATTGGCAGGTAGATTGGAATCTCCATATGCTGACCTTTTTATCTCTTCCATTTCCTCATCCCTCTGTTACATGTATCTATTTCTTGTTACTTTGCAACGCACATACTTTTTTTTCATTAGATTTAAATATTTATAGATGCCTTCTGGGCTAATTTCTCTAGAATCTGAGAAGACATCTGCACTCTTTCTTTTCAGCTATACAAAATGAAAATTCTGAATAGTTTTGCTGGGATTCTGGACAATAGCGAGCCTGAGAAAAGAGGACAAAAGTGCACAATGTATTTTTCATGGTGATCCTATCCCATATGTTAGATTCTTTGAGGAAGAACTGCATAGAAATAAGGGATCAATCACACTTCAGATTCCTAGGAAAAGTCAGCATTGTGTCAGGCATCACACAGGCATAGCTGCTCTCCATCTACTTAAATCCTACGCAGGATTTTGCTTACTAGGTATGAGTCTCATGGAAACCACTTACAGCAAATAAAAATGAAATCATACACATACAGAAATAAAAGCTCTTGTATATTTACGTTTAAGTATTTTTCATCCTATATCCTAAGACTCAATAGGTAACACCATGTTTTCTTGATGGCCTTAGAAAATACCAGATTTGAATTCACAATTCTCTCTAGTGTGGAAACTGATTGATTTTTTACCAATAGCTAAATTAGATCTTTGGTTTAGACATTCTGCTAAATGTTGGATTCTCCACACTCAGTATCTTTATGACTATATCAATAGTGATGAATTACAATGCTCTTTCCTTTTCACTATAAATTTAATAATTACAGCAATTCTAAATGTCTAACTAAGATGGTACAAAGACATACATTAAATGAATACCACTAATACAATACTGATTTTTTAAGCTTCAGTCTTTGGGATTCTTGATTATAGGAGTTCTTGATTGAAAACTAAAGAAACTGCAGATTTTGTGAAAGAGCTGATGACAAGAGATATATAAACTGTTAGCTTGTATGGAGTAGAAGTATGACAGTTTTTGTAGAAGTATTAAAAATACTGTAAGCTTGAGGCTAGAGTAAAAAATAGCAGAAAAATTCTTGGAATCTGTACAAAATATGCAAGAATCCTGAAGCAAAACATTTAGATTTTTAACTGTAGAATATGCCATATGTAAGCTCTTTCTTATACAAAACCCAACAGATGTTCACTATATTGGCAAAACATAAAATGAACCATATTTTAACGCAAGTGTAAATTAAGCTATTAGAAGAAACCTCAATGAATTTTCAATTCACAATTTGACACTTAATTTATGAAACAAGAATCTTTGCCAAGGTTTCCTTACAATTGTAATTTCATAAACTCTTAGAAAGGAATAAATGTATTGTGAGCAAACATTATAAAACATAGGTTACATGTATTTTGTGTTGTGTAATGCTACCCATTTTTTTCATTGAATCAGAGTTATAATATTCCTGACTTTGATACGTTATTCTAAAAACTAATAAAATATGAATACTTCAAATTAAGGAAACAACAACAACAACAACAACAACAATAAAGTTGGAAGGGACCTTGGAGGTCATCTAGTCCAACCCCCTGCTCAGGCAGGAAACCCTACACCATTTCAGACAAATGGCTGTCCAGTTTCTTCTTAAAAACTTCCAGTGTTGGTGCATTCACCGCTGCTGGAGGCAGGTTGTTCCACTGGTTAATTGTTCTAACTATCAAGAAGTTTCTCCTTAGTTCTAGGTTCCTTCTCTCTTTGGTTAGCTTCCACCCGTTGCTCCTTGTCCTGCCTTCTGGTGCTTTGGAGAATAGCTTGACTCCCTGTTCTTTGTGGCAACCCCCGAGATATTGGAACACTGCTATCATGTTAACCCTAGTCCTTCTCTTCATTAAACTAGACATACCCAATTCCAGCAACCGTTCCTTATATGTTTTAGCCTCCAGTCCCCTAATCATCTTTGTTGCTCTTCTCTGTACTCTTTCTAGAGTTTCAACATCTTTTTTACATTGTGGTGATCAAAACTGGATGCAGTATTCCAAGTGTGGCCTTACCAAGCCATTGTAAAGTGGTATTAACACTTCACGTGATCTTGATTCTATATCTCTGTTAATGCAGCCTAGCACTGTGTTGGCCTTTTTGGCAGCTGCAGCACACTGCTGGCTCATATTTAAGTGATTGTCCACTAGGACTCCGAGATCCCTCTCACAGTTACTACTATTGAGCAAGGTACCACCTATACTTTGGTTTTTGCATTTGGTTTTTCTTGCCTAAATGTAGAACCTTACTTTTTTCACCATTGAATTTCATTTTGTTAGATAGCGCCCAATGTTCAAGTCTGTCAAGATCCTTCTGTATCTTAAGCCTATCTTCTGGAGTGTTGGCTATTCCTGCCAGCTTGCCTTGCCTTGCCTTGCCTTATCCTTCCTTACCTTACCTTACCTTACCTTACCTGACCTTATCTTGTTTTGACTTACTTTGTCTTACCTTGCCTTGCCTTGCCTTGCCTTGCCTTGTCCCGTCCCGTCCCGTCCCGTCCCGTCCCATCTCATCTCATCTTAGAAACATGTACGGATATAACTTCCCACCCCAAATGGGATGGATATTCTGTCGAATGTTTGAAATAGTAGCCACCCTGCTGCATTTTCTTGTTCTCCTTGGCACATTTTCTGACTACCATTGCTTATCACAATCAGTGCTATTTCCTGCTGTCTGAGACAGGCAATACAATAAAAATTATAACCATAGGTCCAACATGATCTGAATCCGAATCCTATCTTGCTTCAAATCCAGGAAAAAAC
>NW_015397762.1:0-1092 GCF_001527695.2 Protobothrops mucrosquamatus
CGCCGGGTTTCCAGGTATTCCATCAGCCGAGGACCCGGGGTAGGGGCGGTGGGGTAGCGGTCATTATAAGGGAGAGCCTATGTCCGAGGGAGACCACTGTGCCTCAGATAGACGGTGGAGAGTCCCTCCTTGTGAAGTGGGGGCAAGGGGTACAAGTGGGCCTGTTGATCATATACCTGGCCCCCTGCTATGTATCAACGGCCCTGCCTGAGCTGGCTGACGTAATAGCCGGGGTGGCAGTGGAGACCCCCAGACTTATAGTCATGGAGGATCTCAATCTGCCATCGGCGGGCAAAACGTCGGCGGCAGCTCGGGAGTTCCTGGCTTCCATGACGGCCTTGGACTTGACCCAATTAGTTCATGCCCCCACTCACATAGGAGGACACACACTGGATCTAATTTTTGTCTCTGGCCAGTGGCAGAATGATCTGGAAATGGGGGAGGTGGTTATAGAGCCCCTGTCATGGTCGGATCATTCACTCCTTAGGATGGACTTCCGGACCGCTCCCCCCCGCCGCAGGGAGACGGAACCGCATAGATGGTTCCATCCCAGGCGCCTGATGGACCCGGAGAGGTTCCTGACGGAGCTTGGGCCATATCCGGAGGATCTAGTTCACGACTCGGCTGAAAATCTGGCGGCGGCCTGGGATGTGGCCGCTGCTGCAGCACTGGACCAAGTCGTGCCTTTGCGGCCTCTGACCCGGCGCAGATCTCAACTAGCTCCCTGGTTTACCGAGAAGCTGAGAGAGATGAAGCGCCGGAAAAGACGCCTAGAGAGCAGTTGGAGGGCTACCCGAACCGAATCCGACCGAGCACAGGCAAGGATGCATGTTAGATCCTACCTAGTGGCGATGAGGGTGGCGAGGTCTAATTACTACTCCACCCTCATTGCATCATCAGATAATCGCCCAGCCACCCTCTTCAGGGTGACCCGCTCTCTCCTTCAGTTGAGGGGGGGGAGGATCCCCTGGAGGGGAGGGCTGAGGACTTTGCCCAATATCTGTATGACAAAGTCGCTCGGATCCGAGAAGGCTTGGACTCTGACTGGGTGGCCCCGGGGGAGGAGACGGGAGCAGGTCTTGAGACTATTAT
>NW_015397762.1:3929-7247 GCF_001527695.2 Protobothrops mucrosquamatus
ATGTTGCTAAATGTAGTTAGCTTAGGGAAATCATTCTAAAATTTTGTGGATTTAAGTCTCCTGTTTGATAACCGCATGTTACTCTCTTTCCACTTCCAGGCAGTTGAATATAATGGGGAAGGCTGCAGATAATGGCCAGGGACGGACGTGTCCCTCCAGCAGGCCATCCCAGCAACGTCCTCAGCGGCAGCAGAGATGGGAAAGAGACCCAGCTGGGCTGCAGAAGCCACCAGCCTTTGGGCGAGGCTGGCAGGAGGCCTGGAGCGGCTCTTCCACACGCAGACACCGAGGCCTCGGGCGCCTCTCTGAGATGCCAAGTATTTTTCATTTCCCAGCGAGATGTTTTCATCCAGCGCAGGATGCTTTGATCTTTACACCGGGCCCATCTGCATCTTTTTTCAATAACTCAATTCTGGGACCGACCAGGATGCCAGTTCAGCAAAGAACCTATCATCCCACTTGGATGCAGAGGCCAGAAGAGGCCCAGCTGCCTTTCAGCACATCAGCAAACAATTCCAGCTTCAAGACCCAAATGGGGGAAGTAGCAGGAGAGCCGGGCGAGTCCAGGATGTGGAATCAGAATGTGAATCCAGGAAGGGGGTGGCAGGACCAGGCAGGTCAAGGTTCAAGGAGTCAGTTCTGAGTTTCTCCCTGTGGAGCCTTTGAGACATCATCGCCTTCAAACCTCTGCTCAGAATGCAGATCTACTCATCAACAGGGATGACTGTCCGTTCCTCCCAGGAGCTTGTCCAGAAATCCATAATTCTGCCCCCTCAGCTCTTCTGCCCCCCCCCCCAACAACTGTTATTCCATTACAGGGAATCCAGGGTCAAGGGGCTAAGCTGAAAATGTCCCAGCCTTCCCTGCTAGATGGGTCTGCTTTCAGGCAAGGCATGGATGGGCTTCCAGGTCTTCTCCTGGCTCCTTCACTTGGGTGTAGGACAACTCGCCGCAGCCAACCTGCCTTGGGACAACTCAATGCGGGAAAACTCAAGAGAAGGAGGCATGAATTGCAGCGGGCCTTGCCTTGCTTTAGGCTTAGGATGACTCAAGAAAGGGACACGAGACAGGCCTCTCTTGAGTTACCCCACGCTGAATTGTCCCGCAGGGAGTGGTCCCACAACGACTCCGTCTCATTCCGCTTCCACTTCTGAGCTTGAGTCTTCTGAGCTGACTCAAGAAACCACTCACATAAAAGCTTCATGTATGACCTTGTCTGAATGCCACCCAGGATCAGAGAAAGTGCAGCCAGTGTGGGTTGTTGCTGGTGAATAATTAACCAGCTACCCAGCAAGATCAATAGCCAAATCAATACAGCCGGATTGATTCTCAGGGAAGACCTAATAAAAGACAGGCTACAAAACAAGACCTAGGCCAAGTCACTTAAGTGCATTACTAACAAGCTACAAGCCATGCAAGATAAATAAATACCATTATGCAGGAAACCCACAGATGGCCAGCACCCATCCAGAACACACACACACACACACACACACACACAAACACACGTGTAACATCTATAGCTGGGGTCTCTGCTACAGCCAGTAAAAATTCTGCTTTGAAGCAGCAGAACTTTTTGTTGACGCTTTTGAAATGTGGTGTTGGAGAAGGCCCTGAGGAGGCCACAGGCAGCCAAGAAAACAAACGGAAGAAATCAATCCAGAGTTTCCACTTGAGGTGCAAATGACCCGGCTCAAGGCATCCTACATTGGGCACGATATGCCAAGGAGCCCCTCATGCTCAGAAGGGCGGAAGGGAAGGGAGCAGCGAGGTGGGTGGACTGGATGACAGCAGCCATGGGGAGCCAGGTTAGGGGCAGATTGCAGGGAAAGACCCCGTCAACTGGTTGCTAAGAGCGGACCCTGAGCGGGTGGCACACAATCCATCAACCTCAGGGCATTCGTCCTGTCCCACTTGGCTGAGATGCTCAACTGACTGACAGAGCTAAACCAGGCATGCAGAAAAGCAGCATGGTTGCACAAAGAATTCTCAGACCAACAGAGGAAAAAAAGGATAAGTATAAAAAAATGTAAAGAGGGACACATAAATAAGGAAGAATACCAACAAATAGCCCAAACCTGCAAAGATGAAATTAGAAAAGCTAAGGCTTTGAACGAAATAAAACTTGCAACAAATGTCAAAAACAATTACAAAAGGTTTTTCTCAACACATACAAAACAAGAAAAAAGTCAAAGAAACAATCAGTCCTCTAAAAGGAGAAGATGGCAAAGAAGTAACAGGCAGTAGAGAGAAAGCAGAATGACTTAATTCATATTTTCATCTGTCTTCATGCAAAAAGAACTCAAGTTACCAAAATCAGAACTGTAAATGACAAGGTAGGAATGCAAATTAAAATATGCAAAAAATAAGGTAAAAGAACATCTGTCAGCTCAAATCACTGAGTCCCAATGGACTACCTCCGAAGTTTTAAAGGAACTAGCAGACATGATTTCAGAACCATTGAAACATATCTTTCAAAGTTCTCGGAGAACTACCTGAGGACTGGAAAAAAGCTAATATGGTTCCCATCTTCAAAAAAAGATTTAAAAAATGGGTCCAGGAAATTACAGACCAATCAGCCTGATTTCAATATCTGAGAAGATCTTGGAAAAGATAATCAAGCAACAAACCTGTGAACACCTAGAAGCAAATAAAGTTATAACCAATAGCCAACAGGAGTTCATCAAAAACAGATCATGCCAAACAAATCTTATTTCATTCTTCGACAAAGTGACTAAATTAGTCTATCAGCTGCTAAATGCTGTAGATAGTGTTTACTTAGATTTCAGCAAAGCATTTGACAAGGTAGACCACAAGTACTTCTTGGCAAGCTAGAAAAATGTGAGATAGACAGCACCACCACCAGGTCGGTTTGTAACTGGCTGACAAATTACACTCACCATGTAGTCCTCAATGGAACTATGTCCACATGGAGGGAGGGAAGGTCCAAAAAGACGTTGACAGACTTGATCACTGGGCTTTATCTAACAAAATGAAAATCAACATAGGTAAAATAAAGTTTTACACTTTGGCAAGAAAAACCAACTGTATAGGTACAAACTAGTGAAACTTGGTTTAATGCCAGTAACTGTGAGTGGGCTCTTGGAATCCTAATGGACAAATTATTATTATTATTATTATTATTATATTTGGATTTATATCCCGCCCTTCTCCTCGCGGACTCAGGGCGGCTGACAATCAATTAAAATACATAAATAACAATTACAAATTTAAAATTAATTAAAAGAAATATTTGAACATTGTCCAATTAAAATATAATTAAAACCCCTCTAAAAATTACCCTAGGCCAGTCCTGCA
>NW_015397763.1:0-1441 GCF_001527695.2 Protobothrops mucrosquamatus
GCCAGACCGTCATCCCCTCCAATTCCTTTGCCTTAAACTAGGACTGCACAACCCAACCTGACCAATCCTGATCTCCCGATCAGGAGACCCATAGATTTCCTGAAACAGGTGAATGATCACAGACATGCTATACTATATTTTTATGGATGGAGTGGCTCACCTGTATGGAAACGCTGCTATAAGATCCTCCGATGACCCCTGCAATGAGTAAGGGGGTGTTTTCTTGAACCGCATACGAGCCATCAGGACACATGTACTCTGCTTCATCCACTTTAGTCAAAGAAGCCCTGACAAACTCCAGGGACTGTTCCAACGCGTAGGTGTCTCGTGAGCAAGTATCCAAAATATGAACTCCAAGCTTAATCCCTGGGAGCAAGTGACTGTCTCTGTTGATCTCATCAATGGCAAACAGCATGGCCTCCAGCCTTTGGATGCCTCGGTCTTCATTGATTCTTCCACACTCTTCAGCACCAGTGCCCTTTTCTTTAATTGGGAAGAGACCTCCCAGCACCAGGTCTCCTTCCATTTTAATTTCTTTCCTTAAAAAGTTATGGTCACCTAGAGAAAGGAAGACACTTTTGGAGAGCAAAGCCAGCGCAAGCACAGGAAGCTTTGCCAACATCTTCACTGGTCCTCTTCCGGCAGCTCTAAGAAACCTTGGTAGAAACGTTAGAGGTCTTCATTCTCTCCAGCACGTAACTGCGCAGGACGAAGAGCCGTCCCATTGAGAAGGGAGGGACAAACCAACTGGACCTTCTGTCAGGTGCCTACGGAGATGGAAAAGGATTAGAAAGAGGGTGAAATGCAAAACAGAATCATAAGACTTTTCAAAATTGTTCACTGCAAATATCTTCCTTGTACATCTTCATGGGAAGCTTGGATTAAGTTCTCTAATGGTGATGTGAGAATGACAGGAGGACTATTCGTATCGGTCTGAAGTCCTCCTGAACATGGGATGCAATGGCTTGGCACGGATGGCCAAACTCCACTGATTTGCCACTCTTAGACAAGAGGCAGAGTGGGTAATGACAGGCCAGATTATTGTGCCTACCAAACACAGTGTATTTTGAACTGTTTGAAAGATCCCAGAGGTGCTTTTCCAAAAGGCAACTGGACTTTCTTTATTATTCCTTGAAGACATTTCGTTTCTCATCCCAAAAAAACTTCTTCAGTTCTTCTTCAAAATATGAAAATATTTCACTTTAATGTTTTAATATAGTTTTGATGCTTTCATCTATCATGTATCACACAAGTCAATTCAAAATTTATTTGTTGTCTGAGATTAAACACAACAAAAAGACCAACAATACATGAAAGTTAATAGAATTATCTATCATCTCTCTCTCTCTCTCCATCTATCATCTATCATCTCTCTCTCTCTCTCCATCTCTCTCTCTCTCTCTCTCTCTCTCTCTCTCTCTCTCTCTCTCTCTCTCTCTCT
>NW_015397763.1:4561-6312 GCF_001527695.2 Protobothrops mucrosquamatus
CCTCAGCCAGGTACATTGGAAAACACTGTTCAGGCAATATATCAACATCATATACCAGTATACATGGGTTTAACAATTGTCTGGGAGAATGTCTTTTTCAACACACGTTTGGTGAACTTTATTTGAGGGGTTGTCACAAAGAAGACAGGGTGAATCTGTTCTACTAAGCACCTGAGGACAGGAGAAGAAGCAACCACTTTTCCTTAAATTGTCTCACAATAAAACTGTAAGGACAGTAACAAGCATGGGTTCTGTGACTGAAGCAGATTGACCACTCATTTGTGAGGTGACTGCCTGCTTCCATGATTTCCATCTGACTTAAGGGCTTGGTTAATGCATGTAAGTGAGGCCATGATGAATAATCCTAGAAATCAGTTTTGATCCATCATCAGCGACTTTCATCAACAGTGATAAAAATCTGCAAAAATGTCTACAAGAATCTACTGGTTGCCATATTTGCCCAGATAGATTTGAATCACTGGGATGTTTTAAATTCAAGAAGAATTGCTACTAGTTTTTTTTTTTTAATGTAATTATGGTGTTCTGTTGCAAAAGATTAATAATTAAAACTAAATGCAGTCATCTGTCTTAATTATTATTTGGAAGAATTCCAGCAATTAAAATGACTGATCTTATATATATATAAAATTCTCAGACATTTCTATTTCCCTTATTTTTAACTTGACTTGGCACATGGCAAATGCATTATTTATTTCTGCACAAGTTATTAAAAAAACCATTGGATCAGGCAAGCCATCTAATCTAGTCAAAAGTGTGATTTGTTTTAACTTGAAAATAGGGTTTGGATGCTTTTAAATTAAAACTTGTGCAGCATTTAGAGCTCAAAAAGATGCGCAATTGCTAGATTCTCTGTTTCTCGTGGCAAAATCATTGCTCTCCGATATTAAGAACGTGGATGAACATAATCAGTTCAAGAAACAGGAATACCTAGGATTTTATACTATTTAAGTCTTACTTGCTGATGGGACATCTGTTTCTGGTGAATATAATTTTAAAAAGTATTGCTCCCAATTTCAAATGACCAAAATTATATTATGCAGAGTATGTGCATGTCACAAAAATGTAGATGGCATTCAATGGTCATGCTATCGAAGACCTACCTTAATTTAATTTACAAATTTAATTAACCCATTTTAATTTAATTTAAAAAGATTAAAATGGGGCGGGAGACTTCAAAGAAGCACTCTTGACCGCCAAATGGATGTTTTTGAGTCTCATAGTTTGCACACTGAGGAGACTTTCTCAGTCCATAATATTCACAGTTTTAGAGTGTAGGTTTCAACGGTTGTTATTGAGTGTCAAAATCTCCCCTGGGGAATTGTGTGGAAGACAGTGGATATCTGTGGAAATGTTGCTCTCGACACGGCCAGCTTCCTCAGAGCAGATCTGAAAATGAAGTTGGCCACAGGTGTTACCTTTTTATCGTTCCTCTAGTGAGGGAATACAAAGGATGGGATACAACCAAGCACAAAGATCACTGAAGGATCCTTGACCCAGGATTGTGTCAAGATACCAGTTTAGCACAAAGGCAACTGACGTCTTAGCACCATGTATAGGCAATGAATAGAATACTCTAGCAATAATGGCATATCCATTATTGCAAGGTATGGTAAACTAGTCAAGAGGAAGTTATTATTTTAGGTGTATTGTCTCTTTGGGTCAATGTTTCTGTCTTTCTGTCTGTCTATGTCTGTCTGTCTGTCTGTCTGTCTGTCTGTCTGTCTGTCTGT
>NW_015397763.1:9749-11807 GCF_001527695.2 Protobothrops mucrosquamatus
ATCTATCTATCTATCTATCTATCTATCTATCTATCTATCTATCTATCCATCCATCCATCCACCCAGCCACTATCTATCTATCTATCTATCTATCTATCTATCTATCTATCTATCTATCTATCTATCTATCTATCTATCTATCTATCTATCCATCCATCCATCCATCCATCCATCCATCCATCCATCCACCCAGCCTCTAACTATCTGTCTGTCTGTCTGTCTGTCTGTCTGTCTGTCTGTCTGTCTGTCTGTCTGTCTGTCTGTCTGTCTGTCTGTCTGTCTGTCTGTCTGTCTGTCTATTTATCTATGTAAAAAGTATAAAATCATACATATACAGTATGATTTTATGGAAGAACTCTTTCGAATCTCTTCATTTAACTGCATTCTACAACAACATTATGCACACTATTTACATGAAAGGAGGAGGAAGAAGAGGAAGAGGAAGAGGAGGAGGGGGGGGGCACTGATTTTTGCTTCCTTGTTAGGGTTGCTGTTACCTGCATCTGTATGAAGACAAAATTAAATCATGTAAATGAATTTTCCAAATTAAGCCAATTAACTGAATTAAACTAATTAAGAAAAATGCTCTGAGCATAGGTTAAATTAGCCAGATGTTACAGATCAAAGAGGAAGTTGTCATATACTATGAATATATGAAGGGCAGCCCATCATAGGAAGCCCAGAAAATGGAATCCTGGGATATTCAAGGATGGTTAGATAGTATTATTAGGTGACCATGGATCAAGCTCCTGAACTGCAAAGGACATAGATAGCTTGTGTGGTAGCTTCACACAGTCTTCACTTGCCCACTTTCACCCATTCTTTACAGGGTGGTATCAGACTGAGGAGAGTGTGATGTTTTTTCCTGCTTAGAGATATCCTATGGACAAACTGGGATTTTGATTTTTGTGTGTGTGTTCGGTTCTCTGCTGGAGCCACCTGTGCAGAAGCTGAGATGAACTGAGTTGATCAAGCCAATCAGGACCAGCCATTTATTTCATTGTATTTTTTTATCCCTGCCTTATAACTTTGGATATCATTTCTTCTTTTTGTTTGCCGTCTATTACATTGTTGTTAATTGCGAAGTTGTGTCCGACCCATCGCGACCCCATGGACAACGTTCCTCCAGGCCTTCCTGTCCTCTACCATCTTCTGGAGTCCATTTAAGCTCACGCCTCCTGCTTCAGTGACTCCATCCAGCCACCTCATTCTCTGTCGTCCCTCGTCTATTGCCCTCAATCTTTCCCAGCATTAGGCTCTTCTCCAGTGAGTCCTTCCTTCTCATTAGGTGGCCAAAGTATTTGAGTTTCAACTTCAGGATCTGGCCTTCTAAAGAGCAGTTGGGGTTGATCTCTTCTAGGACTGACTATTACATTAAGAACATTTATATAGAAGATAAAAATGTCTGAAAGTGACCAAGGAAGTAGGAAGGCTCAGGAATGGAAATAAACTGGAGTGGAGACCTCCCTGGCTATTTCTGTGCCAGTCTGAACTTTCGGATCCTCTAATACCCCTTTTCCCACACGTTACATTGGAAAGGAAGTGACATTTGCATCCTTTCTTTTTCGACAGAAAAAAATAAAAATAAAAGGTAAGGAAGTCTGTCCTACTCCTCTCCAGTTCGGGGGTATTTAGGAAAATTCCTTTCACTGTGAGGAATGGGGTGTTTCTTTGGCTTGAACTGAATACACGGAGTAGAATTGGGGCTTTGTGACGCGGGTGGTGTATTTGAGACTTAGCGGAGATGCGACATTGTGAGTCTGAAAAAGTATGAACTCCAGGGGGCTGTGCTAATATTAATTGCATGTGTTGTGTTGCATGAAGAACTTTTTGTCATCTGTGTCCATTACCAACCCTCCCCCCCCAAAAAAAACCAACCAAAAATCCACCCTTGTCTACTGCAAATCAGTTTTTGGTATGAAGAGAAATCCAATTCTACACCCTTGAAATGAAACAACCAGCACAGCTCTTTCTCACAAGTTCTTTTATCGTCTGTTCTTAACACATTCTCTCTTTTTTTTAAACAACAAAACAACAACAACAACAACAAAAACCACC
>NW_015397764.1:0-2479 GCF_001527695.2 Protobothrops mucrosquamatus
CCCCAGAAAATAGCTAATTTGATAAAATTACTGGGAACCACTATTATTAAACCAAGAGACTGTGAATGCTAGTGCTGTTTTAGGCATGAAATCCAGCTGGGTGACTTTGGGTCAATAACCAGGAGACTGTGAATTCTGGTCTTGACTTAGTCCACACATCTGAAATTTAGCCAGATTTTCCCAGCGTTAAGGCTCTTTTTTGAGAGGATCTGTGATTCTGGGCTGAGAGAGAATGACTAGCCCAAAGCCACCCAGTCAGCTTTCATGTCTAAGGCGGGACTAGAACTCACAGTCTCCGGGTGATTGACCCAAAGTCACCCAGTCAGCTTTCATGTTTAAGGCGGGACTAGAACTCATAGTCTCCGGATGATTGGCTCAAAGTCACCCAGTCAGCTTTCATGTCTAAGGCAGGACTAGAACTCACAGTCTCCAGGTGATTGGCCCAAAGTCACCCAGTCAGCTTTCATGTTTAAGGCGGGACTAGAACTCACAGTCTCCAAATGATTGGCCCAAAGTCACCCAGTCAGCTTTCATGTCTAAGGCAGGACTAGAATTCACAGTCTCCAGATGATTGGCCCAAAGTCACCCAGTCGGCTTTCATGTCTAAGGCAGGACTAGAACTCACAGTCTCTGAATGATTGGCCCAAAGTCAGCTTTCATGCCTAAGGCGGAACTAGAACTCACTGGTTTCTAGTGTGGTGCCTTAATTTCTTAGTCTCCTAGCAGAAATTAACGTACTATTGAATGCTTTGGCAAACGAGGCCAAATTTTCCAATCCTGTTATCACTGGCCACATAATCACATCCCATTTGATCTCCTACAAATCTTGGTGCTTTATTCCTTTCTTTTTTTTGCAAAGCTAATAAGGAAGAACACTTAACCATCACCCCAAACGTTGCTCACCTCAGTATTCAATGTTGTGGGAGATTTTAAAACCCTTCAGAATTCTAGTTCGAGAGTAGACAAGCGATAAAATGATGGACATTTGTCACCAGATGGTCTTTAAAAATTCTTGGTAAAATTTGTGGGCCGAGAAACAAGGTGGGTAAATTCCTATTTTCCTGTGCCATCCTTATCCAGGAAAGAGATGAAATGCAGGTTTCTTGGTTAGAAGTGACAATAAGCCCGATATTAAAGAGCTCCATGGGGACTCTTTACATCCTAATGTCTTCACTTTTAACACACGTGTGAGAACCGGGGGGGGGCACATTTCTGGGAAGACAATTTCCCAACAAAAGACAGGATGTGATTCGCACACAGCCCCTGGCCACCTTTCCAGTGCAAGAATACCACAATCTGCCTGTGAGATTTTCCACGGATTTTTCCTTCTCTTTCAAAATAAATACTGAAAGAAAATTTCTCTTTCATCAATTGAACGATAAACCAGGAGGAAAAAGAATAAGAGGGAATTGATTTGCCCAGTACCCCAAAAATAATCCTTGATAAAATGGTACAGACAAGAGATTTCTGTATACAGGTAGTCCTTGACTTACAACCATTCGTTTAGTGACCGTTTGAAGTTACAGCAGCACTTAAAAAAAAGTGAGTTAAGACCAATTTTTACCTTTTGGACCACGGCAACATTCCCATGATCAAAATCCAGGCACTTGGCAGCTGGCTTGTATTTGTGATAGTTGCACTGTCTTGGGATCATGTGATCCCCGTTTGTGACTTTCTCAGCCAGCATCCAATAATCAAAATCAATCAGAAAGGCCAGGTTCATTTAATGACCCCACGATTCACTTAACAACAGCAGTGATGCATTTAAGAACTGTGGCAAAAAGATCGTAAAATGGGGCAAAACCCACTTAGCAACTGCCTCGCTTAGCAGCAGAATCTTTGGGTTCAATTGTGGTCATAAGCTGAGGACTACCTGTATAGTCATTAGGCTAAATAAAATAAAGATTCCTGCAAGATGCTCCTGCTGATCTCATGAACTAATTTTCTTGGGAATAATATGGCACTGGTTTTTCATTGCCTTCTCCCAGGGATCCCCTCCCCTGCAGTTCTCTATTTAGTGTACCACCCTAATAATTCCACCAAAGATGTCTGGAGGGTATATTACAATAAAGTCAAGAAGGTGATCACCACAAAGCTGAACCTGGGTTTTATGTGTCACACCTCATATTGGTCTTCTACTGAAGTACAAGCCAAGTCCAAAGCTGCTTAGCTTAATAAGCAGCTTTATAATTTACATTTCTCTGAACACTTTCCAGGGATAACAATAGAGGCTTTTGTCTCAAAGTGACCAGAAATTAATTGCTATCTTTTTTTTTGGGGGGGGGGAGATTAGAAGCACCTAGCCAAACATGTCAGATCTCAAAAGTACAATACAAAACCACAACCAAAACCTTCAGTAAGAGTGGATTTGCTTGGGACTTGGATACTACTAAGAAATGCCAAGATTGTAAGTTAAAGCATCTGATCTATACGAACACCAGAAGTTGAGTTGAGTTGAGTTGAATTGAGCTGAGCTTAG
>NW_015397764.1:5243-7246 GCF_001527695.2 Protobothrops mucrosquamatus
CTTTGACAACATATGGAGATGCAACCATTTTCCTTCTTATGTTTTACTCTTAGAATTAGAGTTAGAATTAGATGATATTGGGGGGGGGGAGGAATGTGTATGGGAGTTTAGTTAGACATAACAATACTGTAACCAGTGTGAGAATCAAGGTTTTTGAAATAAGAGATGATAAGAATTGGCAGGCTGGAGAATTGGAGGGAGAGTCTGCATTTCAAACTAATTGGAGAATGTGATTTATGTCTGTAAATTAGAGGAGGGAATTAATTGTGCTTTGATACTATGTGCTCAGGGGAGGAAAATTCAGATTTTGGCTTTGGCTATGTAAGTGCCGATCCTATGCTTCTCAAATAAAGATTATTTAAGGTAAACAATGCCTCAAAGTTCTTTGAAGAGTTTCATCTGTCGGAACCATGACCAAAATTATTTGTAAGAAAAAAAAAATCTCCTATGCAAAGTTCCACATTACTTCCTTATGAAAGTAGGGAATTTAGATTGGACATTAAGGAAACTCCACCCAGTACCTTCAGATCAGAATCCTGGAAGCAACACTATTCTCTGTGACACTCTATGGAAGTGAAAGGTGGATTTTGAAGAAGCAGGTCGGAAAGAATACTGATGCTTTGTAGTTGCAGGATATTCCTGAGAATTTCATGGACAACCAAGAAAATAAAGCAATGGTTCATTGAGCAAATCAAACTGTTTCTTGAGACACAAATGATCAGGCTCAAATTATTCTATTTTGGGTACATTATGCAAAGACTGAACTCTCTGGACAAGACTCTAATGATGGGAATAACAGAATAACAGAATAATGGTACATTTTAGAACTATCATGAAATTTGACCATTTAAAAACTACATCACTGATTTTTAGAAATTGCCTTTATTTGGCTCTTAGGACCATGGAAATGGACTTTGAGATAATAATAATAATAATAATAATAATAATAATAATAATAATAATAATAATAATAATGATGATGATGATGATGATGATGATGATGATGATGATGATGATGATGATGATGATGATGATAAAGTTGGAAGGGACCTTGGAGGTCATCTAGTCCAACCCCCTGCTCAGGCAGGAAACCCTATACCATTTCGGACAAAATGGCTGTCCAGTTCCTTCTTAAAAACTTCCAGTGTTGGAGCATTCACCACTTCTGGAGGCAGGTTGTTCCACTGATTAGTTGTTCTAACAGTCAGGAAGTTTCTCCTTAGTTCTAGGTTGATTCTCTCCTTGATTAGTTTCCATCCGTTGCTTCTTCTCTTGCCTTCAGGTGCTTTGGAGAATAGCTTGACTCCTTCTTCTTTGGGGCAGCCCCTGAGATATTGGAACACTGCTATCATGTCCCCCCTCGTCCTTCTCTTCATTAAACTAGGCATAACCAATTCCAGCAACCGTTCCTTATAACTGAGCCCCAAATTTCTCTTGCTAAAAGAGGCAGTTGTTAAGTGAGTTGTGCCCCATTTTATGACTTTTCTTGCCACAGCTGTTAAGTGAATCACTGCAATTAAGTTAGTAACATAGTTATTAAGTAAATCCGGCTTCCCTATTGACTTTGCTTGTCAGAGGGTTGCAAAAGGTAATCACACGACTCTGGGACAGTGCAACTGTCATAAATACACGCCAGTTGCCAAGTGTCCAAATTTTGATCACATGACCACGGAGATGCTGCAACGGTTGTGAGTGTGAAAAATTATTATTATTATTATTATTATTATTATTACTTTAATTTATACCCCGCCCTTCTCCCGAGGGACTCAGGGCGGCTTACAGGTAAGTAAAAACAGAGCTATATAATAAATATCTAAAAGCCAAATTAAAATATATATTAAATAACCTGTATTAGAAAAATTATAAAATCCCTTTAAAATCCCTATAAAATCCCCCCCTAGGCCAATCCCGCTTGATGGAAAAGCCATGTCTTGAGGGCACGGCGGAAGGAGGGGAGATCCGGAATAATCCGGATCTCTGGGGGGAGTTCATTCCACAGGGTG
>NW_015397765.1:0-2812 GCF_001527695.2 Protobothrops mucrosquamatus
ACTGGCTCAAGATCACTCAGCTGGCTTTCAAGGCTAAGGCGGAACTAGAACTCACATTCTACTGCTTTCTAGTCTGGCGCCTTAACCACTAAACCAAACTTCTTGTTGTTAGTTGCGAAAGTCGTGTCAACCCATACATACATACATAAGGAACAGGAAAGGTTAGCAGGGGTCAGGGCCATGTTAAACCTCAGGGAGAAAGCTGTTCTAGAGGGCAGACATGTGACAGGAAAAGCCATATCTTGAAAGTTTCATAAGATGATACTCTTCGACAGAATGGACCTGAAGCATGCCTAACCTGTGAATCTAAAGGGATGGGCAGAAACTACCAGAGACTGGTATTCTCTTAAGTATCCTGACTCCATTACTATGAACAGCTTTATTGAGGATATCCAGGATCTTGAATTGCAGCCAGAAACCTACTGGAAGCCACTGCTTACTGTGGTGTGCATTGCTTATGTAGCAGTGATGTTATATGAGTGTACTATTGTGTACCCAAAACTGTTTATGCCATTACATTCTGGATCAGCTGGAGTTTCTGAATGCTCTTCTTGTGCCCAGGAAGTTCCTCAGGCTGTGTGCCAATTAGGTCTGGAAGAACAATGCCCTTTCCTAAAATTAATGATGAAAGCTTTCCAGATATGGCAGAGGAGGCCTGTGAACTTAACAGCTGCTTGGAGTTACAGCCGTGGAATCAGAGCTTGTTCCTTCACCTCCAGACCCAAGAGATCTATTAAGTGGCTGGTACCAATCTCTTGAGTTGGTAAATTCTTACTTAAATAAGCTAGGAGAAAAAAATAGTATGTCTACTGTCTAGGATTGTTTTCTTTTCAGGAGATTGATGTTCTAACTGATTTTCGTTTGTTTTCTAAATTAGGTCTCTTATTCATTGTAAATATTTTCCTCACCTTGTAAAGCAACATTTTGAAGAACCACGAGTTGATCCACTCCCTGAGAAAATGAAAGAATCAGTGGTAGGCTTTCTTGTTCTGGAAAAAAAAGTCTTATTAAGACCTTTGTGATGATATCATTTGAAATATTAGAGCTATTGTATGATAGAATAGAGTAGAGTAGAGTAGAGTAGAGTAGAGTAGAGTAGAGTAGAGTAGAGTAGAGTAGAGTAGAGTAGAGTAGAGTAGAATAGAATAGAATAGAATAGAATAGAATAGAATAGAATAGAATAGAATAGAATAGAATAGAGCTGGAAGGGACCTTGGAGGTCTTCTCAAGCAGGAGAACCTATACCATCTCAGACAAGTGACTGTCTAGCCTCTTCTTAAAAATCTCCAGTGATGGAGCACCCACGATTTCTGGAGGCAAGCTATTCCACTGATTAATTGTCCTCACTGTCAGGAAGTTTCTCCTTAATTCCAGGTTGCTCCTCTCTTTGATCAGTTTCCAACCATTGTTTCTTGTCCTGCCCTCTGGTACTTTGATGAATAACGTGACCCCTTCTTCTTTGTGGCAGCCCCTCAAATACTGGAATACTGCTATCATGTCACCCCTGTTTCTTCTTTTCTTTAGACTAGCCAAACCCAAGTCCTGCAGCCGTTCTTCATATGTTTTAGTGTCCAGGCCTTTGATATTATATTAAATTGCTTAAATCTCTTTACAATAGAGCTGTAAACTGGTCCAGATGGATTCTTTGTTGAATGACAGAAGAAGGACAATATCAGGGACTTGTTGCACTTCTTCCTTTTTCTCAGCTTTACCCCCACTCCAGCTTATATAAAAAAAGTAACTGGAATTCTTTACTGTTTTAAGATGCTTCCTATTTCATTGTTTATTTCCCAAAATTGGATACAATTACAGCAGTTGATTTAGTGACTGTTCAAAGTTACAACAGCACTGAAAAAAGTAAGCTATGACCACTTTTCACATTTACGACCGTGGCAGCATCCCCAAGGGTCACCTGATCAAAATTCAGATGCTTGGCAACTGGTTCATATTTGTGACAGTTGCCGTGTCCATGTGATCAGCTTTTGCGATCTTCTGACAAGCAAAGTCAAAGGGGAAGCCAAATTCACTTAACAAACCATGTTACTAATTTAACCACAGTGATTCACTTAACAACTGTGGCAAGAAAAGTCATAAAATGGGGCAAAATTCACTTAACAAATGCCTCACTTAGCAACATAAATTCTGGGCTCAATTGTGGTCGTATGTTGAGGACTACCTGTACTATACTTTTTTTTTTTTTTTTTTTTGCCTTTTACTCAAAATTTACATCTGGCAATTACATGAATAAGTCCTTGCAACTTTCTAGGCAGTATTTTCAGAAATGGTTTGTCACTGCCTTCTCCCTAGTCCTGAGAAGGAGTGACAGCCTCAGGATCAGCCAGATGATTTCATGCCCAAAGCAGGACTGCAATTCAGATTTTGCCTGTACTGATTCCAGCATCTTAATCACACAACTGAAGTGGCCTTCATACTGCTCAATAGCCTCAGTTAGTAGTCTCAATATTGGAAAACAGATTGTTTGCCCACTATAGAAGAATGGTCACTTAAAGTCTCGAACTTAGCAGAAATGGCCAAGATTTCCACTTTTGTGAAGGATTATTCACAAGAAAGATATATTTTGGTTTGGAGAAGATGGATAGATTATATGGAGCATAAATATGGGACCAAAAAATATCATTTGGTTTTTGAGTGAATTTTAGAGTATTATTGTTGTATAAAGGTTAGAATAGTTTATTTAGTACTATTTTTAATTATTAAAGTGATGTTATTATTATTGTTTTTAATAACTGTATATTTGTTTAAAAGAGAGTTAAAGGAGGTTATAGATATGTTATTTTAATAGTTGATTAAT
>NW_015397765.1:3133-7245 GCF_001527695.2 Protobothrops mucrosquamatus
GTGATGTTATTATTATTGTTTTTAATAACTGTATATTTGTTTAAAAGAGAGTTAAAGGAGGTTATAGATATGTTATTTTAATAGTTGATTAATGTTAGTTAGAGTATGATTATTTTATTGTTAACCCTGTGATTGGCACTGGGAAGTGAGGGGGGAGGGAGGGGGGAGTGGAAGGGTGGGTTGGGGAAGGGAAAAAAAAATAGCCTCAGTTAGTAGTAATAAAACCAGCTGCAATACAAAAACAGCCTTTGAGGGAGTAGACACACCTCTTGGCTTTTGGAACTGCTTGGTAAATGCAGAATGCAGAAATCCAGTTAAATCTTGAATCCATTTGGGTGCATTCATGCAGAGAGGTTTTTTTTTATGCAATTGGAATTTGGTGTGATTTGCAGTTGTATGTTATCCCCAAAAAGCTTATGCTTTTTGACAACATTTATTAGTTGGGGAAGGTGCACCTAGACTCCTCCTCCACCAGATGAGCTTCTCATGGCGTGACAAGTCAGTCACATGACCAATTGACCATAAGACCTATAAAAGCAGAAGAGAACTGAAACAAGACACTTCAATTGAAACTCCACTGATGCTGTTACATAGCCTGGTGACAAAACATTCAGAAACTAAACAACAAGCTCGAAGAACAAACCACCAACACTCCAGCTACAAATACTTTCCACCATTTCTAACAGAACATTGTACTATATGAGAACTAATACAGAGAAGTCCTGCTTTGTCATCCACGCTTCTCTTATTTCACAATGGAGCAGAACTTTGAGCCAACGATGGGAGTGGGGGGGGGTAATAGTTTGTACAATTTTAGAGACACACTGTACCCTACTTTTTCCATGTGAACATTAGTAACCATTCTCTAGCAAATATGAACAGTTTAGGATACAAGAGAATGGTTAGTTTTAATACTTTTAAAATTCAAAGCAATTACGGCGGGCCTTTGATCTTCATTAGCCCAGCAGTGCTAGCAGAGACAGTAGGATGCTGGAGTCACTCATACTGGCTTGTGAGAATCAATTGTTAAATTTTAGGGAACTTGGTCAAGAGCAGACTTCACATCTAGCACATCAGCCAGCTATTCAGCAGCTAATGATGCATTGCAGCAGTAACAATGGAGCTGGCAGAGCAATGGTGTGACTATTGCTGTAGTTGGATTCAAAGGTATAAAGGAACTTTGGGTGCATGGGGCATGTAGCTAGAACCTCTCTGGAATTTCTTAAGGCAGCTGAATCCTTTCCTGAGATAGTCAAGCTAGACTCCACAAGTGCTGCGTGATTCCTTGGAAGCACATCCCAGTTCGATTTGGGAAGGAACAAAAATCACTGGGCACGCCAACACCAGTCACACACGTGAATTTATTGAAGCCTGGTATTCTCCAAAGGAGCAATTAACAAGCATATTGATCTAGATCCAGCATATGAATACGTAAGAAACCAGATCATTCAAATGACCAATCAACAAGAGAACCAATCAGCTGTTCAGAATTTAAATATAGTTCCAAATGAACAACCAATCACATGACCAACTGACCACACAAGACATTTATGAGCTTAGGAAAATAGGACAAGAAAATCCTGCTGATGATGTTATCTAGTCTGGTAAGGAAAGGTTCAGAAACTAAACTGAAACAAACTTGGAGAGCAAACCACTGCCAAAACTGTTGATTAGTACTATGCTTCCTGGCCTGCAGCTTTGAAGTGTCTTTTTGCCTTCGAGTTCAAAGTGTTATACAGCTCTAGCAAAGACAAATTAATCCTTTCCCTCTACATTGCTTGCACTGAGTTGTTGTTGTAGAGATTTTGGTAATTCCTTAGGGAATTTTAGAAGACAGTTATAAGACACATAGTTTTATTTATATTGAAGAGGGATAATAATTCAGTTTCACTCCCCTCCCAGTCAGGAAAGCAGTTTTTGAGACATTTGCTGTGTATAAAGTTTAGGATCAGTGGGCCAAATTCATAATCACATTAGAAATTGTTCAAAGTGTTTTGTTGAGAAAATTATCTGCTCTGTACCCATATCCACCAAGGAAAATAGGTATTATTGGCAAAAGTGTTTACCGTGCTTATGTAAAGAATTCAGAATATAGGAAATTATGAACAGCGCCTGTTTCCTTCCTTCCTTCCTTCCTTCCTTCCTTCCTTCCTTCCTTCCTTCCTTCCTTCCTTCCTTCCTTCCTTCCTTCCTTCCTTCCTTCCTTCCTTCCTTCCTTCCTTCCTTCCTTCCTTCCTTCTTTCTTTCCTTTTTTCTTTCCTTCCCAGCAAAGAATTAATTCATTTTTGCCTTACAACAGTGATGGCGAACCTTTTAGAGACCGAGTGCCCAAACTGCAACCCAAAACCCACTTATGCATCGTTGGGTGCCGGGTGGGTGTGGCCCATTGGCTGGGTGTGGCCCATTGGGTGGGCATGGCCCATTGGGTAACGGCAGACTGGGTGGGACTAAAAAGTTCAATCAATCAATTCCAACTTTGCAAGATCTTATTTTTTCCTGCGAGAAGTTGAAATTGATTGATTGAACCTTTTTTTTTTTTGCACACGGCGGCGGAGGCCTAAAGCGAAAAGGTTTTATAAAACCCAGCTGAAGGCCTAGGACTGGGGCGATGGCGCGCGTGCCCACAGAGAGGGCTCTGAGTGCCACCTCTGGCACCCGTGCCATAGGTTCTCCACCACTGCCTTACAACAACCCTCAGTCATACCAATTATATGGCCATTAGGAACATGTTGGTTGTATCTGAAAGTGAAATCAATTCTTCCCAGTCTGAGTCCATTAAAGATTGTTCCTGCATAACCTCCTTTAAAAAAAAAAAGTTGTCCTCGTGGAGGGGGTGTGCTTGATAAACCATGTATCTGGATTCAAGAAGCTTTGCCAACACATTGGCTTGAACATTAAACAAGTACAAGGGGAGGGGATTCTTTAAAGCCAAGACTCCTGTAATTATTATGCAACTGTTAACTGCAGAGGAAGAAGTAGTTTGATTTTGTAAATCTAATGAGTCTTTACTTGTATGTCTATATTTTAAAAATTGTATTTGCAGAGGGAAACCCTGAGATCAGATCTCATCATGTGCTCTGTGGCTGCTGTGCTCTCCTTTGCAGTCAGCGCCAGTACCGTTTTCTTGTCATTAGGGGTTAGTATTACCATTTCTTTCCTTCTGTGTTGTTATTTCTTTAAGACAATATATCTGTTATTCAGAGCAATTAGATACTGTTTCAGATTGCTTTAAAAATCAGAGGAGAGGAAGAAATATTTGCTTGTAAGAGGGAATGGGTAATGAGGTTTCATATCGTTTCACACATTAAGAGTCTAGCTACAAATATATAGCAATTATAGCATAATGGCACTAAGAGATTTCGTGGCAGCAGTAACAAATCCTTTGGCACCAACAGGGCTGAGGTAACGTTATGTTTGGGAATATGTATGAACATTCTGAATGTTGAGGAAAATGGTCAACTCTGAGACATTCAGAGCTGCCCTACTTTGCTGCATTGAAATGGAAAATCAGTTTGGCAGGGGGGGGGGAAACAACTTGAAAAGGAGAGGGCTAATAGTGGGGACTGAGTGAAGCAGGATCCAAGAGAAAAAAAAAAGTAGGTCGCCTCTGGGTGGGGTCTGCAGAATATTTTAAATTTGGATTGTTTTGAATTTAAAAATGCTGGGTTCAGGTTTGAAACATTTGGTTTGATGTGCACCACGAGCCATCTCATTCGTATTGGAAGTGTTTGAAACTCAAAATGGAACACGTCAGACTCCAAACAGAGATACTTGGGGCTCAAGGCACATCCTGAATGATCTAAAATAATTTAGATTCGGATCCGAGCCTGTTTCAAGTAGGAAGCTTTGAATCTGCTGTTATTTGAACTGAAAATGTTTTATATATCACCTGTTATACCTACATCTTTTCCTTTTATTTATTTATTTATTAAATTTATATCCCGCCCTTCTCCTTGCGGACTCAGGGCGGCTGACAATCGATTTAAAAAACATAAATAACAATTACAGAATTAAAATCAATTAAGAAAAAATATTTAAATATTGTCCGATTAAAATATGATTAAAACCCCTCTAAAAATTGCCCTAGGCCAGTCCCGCTTGTTGGAATAGCC
>NW_015397766.1:0-1395 GCF_001527695.2 Protobothrops mucrosquamatus
TCTTATCGTCTGACGCTGCCCGCCATACATTACGCAAAAAAAATCTGACTCATCTGGATGCCAAAAATCTTCTAAGGACCATCTCAGCTTTGAAGGGATTAACTCACAATTTATCCTTTAAGAAAATGAACCGAACACAGGAAGTATTTTGCAAGAGTTATTATCTAATTCACAACGTGGAAACCCCACTGGGGCAGCCATGCAGACTGATAGCACTTGAGTCAGGCATTATCTCTGGCTAAGCATTAGCAAGCCAGTTTGGTGTAGTGGTTAAGATATCAGGCTAGAAACCAGGAGACTGTGAGTTCTAGTCCCACCTTAGGCACAAAGTCAACTGGGTGACCTCGAGACAGTCCCTTTCTCTCAGCCCTAGGAAGGAAGGCAGGCAATCTATTTCTGAAAAACCTTGCCAAGAAAATTGCAGGAACAACACTGACTCAACCCCCTGGCACCAAAAAGCACATATTAGAATCCTCATTGACTCTCTCTCCTTGTCTATAAGTTTATTTAGTTACAGGCTTTGTAAATTATCAGCATACCGCAACTCTCCAATAATTAGAAAGTGAGACTAAAAAAACAGATACAGCTCAAACGAAAAACAACACCAGGCATTGTAATCCCATAACCCCAGAAGTGATGACTGTATCATAAAATAAAAATAAAAGCCAGCCTGTTTTTCTGTCTAGATTTACATCCTCCCTTTATTGTGTGCAATTCAAGGCAGCGTACATAATGTGCTCTCCTCCTATTCTCCCCATAACACTTTCTGTGTTCTTTGCTGCAAGGGAGTATGAAATTTACTCAAATATTCAGTTTAGCAGTAGCTGCAAAACTATACAACAGTCAGCAGTGATTTTTTTTCCCCCAATGCAGACTCTGACACAGGCATCATTTGGGGAGGGAGAGAGGGGGAGAAACCACATTCAGACTTCTGCGCCACCCCTTGGGTTGAAAGTAAGGTTACCTGCGAATTAGTCAAGGCTGAAGCACAGCTTAACAAACTATGATGTGTCTTTGATTTTGAATGAAATGTCAAGCGCAGTTACACAATGGCAAGTTGGCTCTCCAGCTGTCTATCTAGCAAAATAATGCCTTGCATTGCATAAGAAAGACCGCATAGAAATCAGAAAGAAGGAAGAGGGAGAATAAAGTAAGACGAGATGGAAGAGCATTGGATAGCTGTCCTTTTTAAGCAAGCCACCCCAACGATGCCCTTGACGTGATGACCCGTTGCCTGGAGGCCGTACGGGTCTGGATGGGGAGGAACAGACTCAGACTCAACCCTTCCAAGACCGAGTGGCTGTGGTTGCCGGCGCCCCGGCATAGCCAGCTGATTCCATCGCTGTCTATAGGGGGCGAAACTTTGGCCCCCTCAGAGAGGGCTCGCAACTTGGG
>NW_015397766.1:3414-7245 GCF_001527695.2 Protobothrops mucrosquamatus
ATACCCAATTCCAGCAGCCATTCCTTATATGCTTTAGCCTCCAGTCCCCTAATCATCTTTGTTGCTCTTCTCTGTACTCTTTCCAAAGTCTCAACATCTTTTTTACATCGCGGTGACC
Organism: Protobothrops mucrosquamatus; assembly: GCF_001527695.2. NCBI lineage: Eukaryota > Metazoa > Chordata > Lepidosauria > Squamata > Viperidae > Protobothrops > Protobothrops mucrosquamatus. The sequence continues at coordinate 3,533 of NW_015397766.1, forward strand.
AAAACTGGATGCAGTATTCCAAGTGTGGCCTTACCAAGGCATTGTAAAGTGGTATTAACACTTCACGTGATCTTGATTCTAATCTGCAGTCTGATGCCATTACTGCTACCCCACGCCAGTCTCCCTGTACTGCATAGGTGAGTTGCCTCTTCAATGGTGAGGTTTCTTGAAACTGGGTGGAATTCAGCTTTCCGTTCTGAGTGCTAATTTTTCAGATGAATCTAGAGGGTGGCAGGCAGAGGGAAGAATTGGTATATCAGCGGTTGCTCTTGCAACAATTTTAAATTTGCAGCAAGATAGTGTTTTGCCACTGGGGAAAAAAAGAATAGGTTGTTTGTTTTTGCAAATTGGGACACTGGAGTGGGGAATTCACAACTATAACGCACGATCTCAGCTGCAAGGCCTAAAATAAGAGGTGTTTTTCCTCCGAGCCCTTTAAAAGAAAAATCTGAGCAGCCGGGGAAAAAAACGGGGGGGAATTATCTGTTATGTCTTTTGCCTAAACTTCACTGCTAAAGAGGAGTCAACAATGTAGAGAAAAGTATGTAAAGAAGGGAAAAAAAGAGTATCTGGTATGGCCTTCTGACCATCAAAATAATACTGGTGGTCCTCAACCTTTTGTTAAGGAATCAAAATGACAACAGCACTGAAAAAAACGTAATTTATGACTGGTCCTCGGATCACCAGACCATCCCCAAAGTCACATGATCAAATTTTAGTTATTTGGCCATTGGCCTATATTTACAACGGTTGCAGTATCCCAGGGTCATGTGATCACCATAGATAGACTGTCGCACTGTTACACAGATCATGATGCTTTTCCTTCTGTTTAAGCCAAAGGTAGCTACAGCATATACCGTGTTTCCCTGAAAATAATAATGGGTCTTATGTTAATTTTTGCTCCAAAAGACGCATTAGGGCTTATTTTTCTGATTAGGTCTTATTTTGGGGAAAATACGGTACTAAATGTGTCTGTCTGGTTGACGATCTTAACTGGGGCTTCTTTTTTGGGTGGGGCTTATATTACGAGCACCCTGAAAAATCATGCTAGGGCTTATTTTACGGATGGGTCTTATTTTCAGGGAAATACGGTAGCTGTGATTTATGCTCCTTGTTTTCCGGGTCATGGAATATAATTCATGACCATTTTTCCTAGAGCTTCTCTTTAGGGGAAGCAGGCAAGACGTTGACATAACCATTAGAGAGCTCCAATGGATTCCCAATTTTTCGTTCTCCCTTTACTATTATGAAGTGGAATTTCAACTCCACCATATACAACGAACTTTCAGTGGGGGAAAAAAAGGGTGAGAACCTTATTTATATTGCTCCGTGAAAGAAGGAGATAAAGAATGGGAAGCGGTAAGAAACAGCAGAGAAACTCCAGTGTGTAAACATTATTTAAACCACTTAAGCACAAAGAACAGGTGATCTTATGGGACCTGAGGAGAAAAAGAAGAATGAAAAATATAAGTATGAACAGCAGTATAGTACTAAGAGTAAATCAAGCCCAGGTACCTTTTGAAAAGACATGGTGTGTTGAATTGGGGTTTTAAGTGCACTGGAAATTTTCTCTTCCTTACTTTAAGGGAATACAATTCTTTGGGGTCTTTAGACCCAAAGGATCTATCTTCTGAAGCAGCTGCCATCAGCTCAGCTGCAGCACTTGCCAAGGAATCCTGCCAGGATGGGACTTTTAAAATTTTTAAAAATGATTTTGTATTTAGGCAATGCTTACTAACTGCAGATAAGAGTTTTCCTTGATGCACCTGAAGATGGCCAGCATGTCTCCTCTCAGTCTTCTTCTCTTCAGACTGAACATCTCAGATACCTTCATCTGGAAGTTTTTAAGAAGAGATTGGACAGCCATTTGTCGGAAATGGTATAGGGTTTCCTGCTGGAGCAGGGGGTTGGACTAGAAGACCTCCAAGGTCCCTTCCAACTCTGTTATTCTATTCCATTCCATTCTGTTCCTCATGGAGATGTCTTCAAGTCCTTACTGAGTTTACATCTTCAGTAGGGAGCAGACCAAGAAGACTTGGTGACTGGGCCTGGCATGCTGTGGTCCATGGAGTCGCTGCTTGAGGATCTGAGTCCTGCAACCTGCATATCTGAACTATTATTATAAATTTGTTTCTTACTTTTAGGATCACAGAGCCAGAACTTAAGTCTCATGAGCACTGGGAAAATATCGTTCAAAAATAATTGGGTTGTGGGAACGTGTAAAACAAACAGAAGGTTGCTCTCCTTTTTGGCTAATCTTTCTCATTCTTCCCTAAAGGGCTTGTTCTTATTCCCAAAATGTAGTGGGTTAAGAAGGATCATGTCACAGTCCCCATCTCCCAGGAATTCTGTTAGAAAAGAAGGGTGAAATTATGCCATCAGCCAAGCATGTATCATTTGTGGTTTTGGAAAAATATCCTCCGATGCATGGCAACGAGCAAAGCTACTGAATTTGTAAAGCATATGACTTTAAAGCTTTTATTAATTTAGTCTTTTTTAAAAAAAAAAAAAGCCTGAGAAAACATTTAACATACCTGTCATTTATCACACATTATACTATTATCAAGTTCAGCTAACTGTTCATTGCGCTGAAATAATAATTAGTATCTTATTTTTTTCAAAAAATATGGGTTGCGTAACTGTTGGTAATGGGTCTTCGGTTTTACATGAACTTTTATTCTTTCCTGTCTGTCAGTCTACGCCTACAGTGTCCCATCATTGGGCATTTCTGCAGAAGGTACACATGGATTCTGTTCTGCTGCTCACTCATGTGTTTTCATTTTCTAATTGGAACCACATAGTTGTGAATGTTTTTGCAAGCCTGAATTGGTTACCCGTTTTCCTGGAAGAAATGCTAATTGCCCTCACAGATGTAGCCTTTCACCCCATTTAGTCTGGACACTGGAGAAGAAGAAATAAAATATTAAATGGAGAAGAATCATCATGCATGGCTTCATCTGGTTCCTATTTCCTTTGTCCATCTGAACGAGTTCACCTTACTATGTTTGTCACATTGTCTAATTGGATAAGGACATGTCAAAAGCACAGCATCTCCAAACCGTTTAAGCAAGTGCTGATCTGAAGTTTTCTTCCACATTCTTTTTTTCATGGAACAACCGATTGAATGTAAAGATTGGAATGGATCTTCTAAATAATCTAAACCAATCTCTGCCATTGCAAGAGTCCACAATCCTTGTGGAGTCTCAAGCAATCAGCTAGGCTCAATTTAATTATCTCTACTGATAGACAAGGGGTGGAATGATAGCTCAGCAGTTAAAGACACTGGGTTTTCAACTGAGCACTGTGTGATGGGGTGAGCTCCTGTTACTTGCCCAGCTCCTGCCTATCTAGCAGCTCAAAAGCATGCAAATGAAAGTAGATAAATAGGTGCTACTAATAGGAAGATTACTGTGTTCCATAGTTTCATGCTGGTCACATGATGATGTATGTATCTCTCAGACAACCCAAGCTCCCTTGACTGAGAATCGGAAATGAGCACCATCTCTTTGAGTCGGTCAAGACTGGACAGGGGAAACCTTAAAATCTTTTAGTGAGAGTCCACCATCTCCCACAACTTAACTCCCAGAGGCAAGATGTTCCATTGACTAATTATTTTCACTGTCAGGAAGTTTCTCCATAGTTCCAGGATTGGATCTCTGTAGTGAGTTTCCACCCAATGCTTCTTGTCCTACCCTCATGAGCTTTGGATAGGA
>NW_015397767.1:0-1509 GCF_001527695.2 Protobothrops mucrosquamatus
AAGTTTTACTCACCTAGGTTCGTGCACGAAGTTGCCCGGTCCTTGTCCTGGTAATTCTCTGGTCCCCCCTCCTCAGTTCTTACCAATCACTATTTGGTCCGTGGGCCTGGCTCTGTTCTGCTTCCTCGACCTGCGACTGCAACTTTGGACCATTGAAATCAATGGGGCATGCCTTCCTCAGTTGACCTCGCCTCCCGAAGATGCAGGAATAGATGCCCGAGGCCCCACGTTTGGGCAGCCAATTGTTGGAAACGTGATTAAAATACCAACAAAATTGGATTGGTAAGAAAAAAAGAGTTTATTCTGCAGAAAATAGAAAAGCGGTTTGCAAAGCGCGGTGGATCCTGGTGAGAGACTTCAACAGGAAGTTCTAAACCCAGAGACCACACCAAAATATTCAAACTCACATTATATACACTCCTATCGCGACGCCCCCATCCCCTCCCCTTAGGTCCCATTTGAGAGGACTTCCGGGGGCACAATCTGTCCGATCCGCCTAGCCAGAATACATCGTTTCCACACCCCCCCTTGGTTACATCGTTCCGAACTTCCCTCTGTCATCCTTTTGTCTTGTTAAGTGTGTCTTCTAGCCAGGCCTCCTGGAATCTAGTGCCTACGTGCAGGACTTGGCTAATCTTTCTATTGTTAATCAATTGTGACCGTTTTATTTTTAAACTTCTCCGTTTCTCACAGCAGGAAGACTGGGGCTACTTTCTGCCTTTAAGAAGATGTCTCTCCTCTTCTCCTTCAGGGGAAATATTCTATATATTCTGGGGAGGGGTGGGGCTTCCTACACATATACCTTTGTTGAAAGAAAACTCTTCATCAGGGTCCAGTCCAAGCTGAGAATAAACAAAATGGAGACTGCTTTAGAAAGGAGGTTAGTTTATTGAAGAGCAAAGCCAGATAGAAGTATGGCTCTGAAAAAGCTGACCACATGTTGCTGAGAGTGGTGGGTTTTTATACCTTCTGGGGCTCTTGAGGCTGTTTCCTGTTCCTGTTTGAGGCTTTGTATTTCCTGTGTCATGTACTTTGACCTGAGTCTGAGTGTGCCCTTTTAGTATTGGTGGGTTAATCCTATTATGTCCCCAAAGGTCATATCTTTTAGAGTTTGGGTGGGGTATATAGATTTTAGAGATCTTTGTCTTCCTAATCTCATAGCTTCTAGCTTCCTGGCCCCAACCTTCCTGAATGGATTATTACATTTGCATTTCTAAAAGCTGCTTTCTGCTGAGTTTTCTGGATGGGGGGGAGGGAGACGTTTCTGCCTTTTAAAGCTCTTCTCCATTATTCCTTTGGAGAAATATATTCGGATGTAAGGTTTTCCACTTAGCCTCACAACTGCCCCAGCATTACTCAGGAATTTAAAAGAGCCAAAGAAACTCCTGAGTCGAGGTTTCAGCAAGCAAACAACTTTTATTTTGATCAAAATAGAGTTGGGTGACCCCCATCTCTCTTCGTGGCTGGTAGAGAGATGAAGGCAACAACCAGAAAAGATGTCTTCCACCT
>NW_015397767.1:4623-7244 GCF_001527695.2 Protobothrops mucrosquamatus
CTCCTCCAAGCAAGTCCTTTGCCCATATTTACAAACAAATTACCTAGTGAAGAGCCAACAAAAGAACAGTCACCAAACTGTGTTTGTATTTGTTAACATAAACTCTTTTTCTAACAGTTTTGCATACAAATCTTTAGTCAAAACAACATAGCTATTGATAATCCCAAAATTTTCTCAACTTCTTCATTTTAACTTCACAAAAAAATAAACAAACTTAATAAGATATTCTGAGTTACTGAAATAGATTTATCTCAAACTTTAGTATTGGTTTTAATATAAAGTTAGTCAAATTCCAATTTAATCAAATTCCATTCAGATGGAAACAAATTTTCATTAAGTAGGTTAAACATTTATAAATCTAATCAAAACAATTCAAAGTCATTTCTTTTGGTTGATGGATATATAGGTCTAACTAAACAATTTAAACTCAACAATTTCTCCCCCAAAAAATTGTGCAACAATTACTGTCTCCTCTTTCGAGTAAAAAAATTGCAATCCACCCCACCCTTCTCAAAGTGGAATTCTAAAAAGAGGAAAAAAAGGTTAAAACAAACAGCCTCCCCCCCTCTTCTTTCTCTCTCTCCGGCTCTTAAAGCAACACAGCCAAGGAAGAAACGAAAGAGAGGGGACAGAAAAAAAAATCCTTCATATGCATTTGCCATAAATTCTGTCACACATTCTCCATGGAACTCTTCTCATGCAAACACTTGTTATTGCTTTTCAAGTTACTTTTACAACAATAAAATCTGCAGTTTATAATTTCTTTCACAGCCTGGGAGGGAGTGAGTGGGGGGGCGGTGTGAGGGCTAACACACACACTTAGGTATCAACAAATCAACTCATTCACTTCCATGCTAACTGCTTTCATAAACAATTCCACCTACAAATATTTCATTTCATACTTTCTCCAGGCAAACTATTTGTTAAGTCCGGAGAATAATGGCGCTTGAAGCAATGCATTTCTCAACATGTCTTTATTCTCTGACTACAGTCAATGAACAACCCGAGCAGAGGCACGCAGGCCTCTATTTATACCCTCTGATCCCCGGGCAATTTCAACCAATCACAGGCAGTCTTTTCCCGCCTTGCGCATGTGCGCAAGGCCGGCACCGCTCAGTCTGGTCCCGGGCAGCTTTTGCAAATGCCCGGGACTCTTGCATCGTCCCGAGCCTGCTTTTGCAGGCTCAGGACACAACACCCCTCCCCCCTAGATAAAGTAATACTGCGCCCAACATGGACGCCACCTTTGGTGGATCCTTTGTTCGCATACTGTTACAAAAAATGTACATAGTGTAAGAGATATGGAACCGTTCTGTCTTTTCTGAGAACCAATGCCCCCAACCCAGTTTCCAAGACCCAACCAGTCTGGACCTCATGTTCAGGTTCCTAAACTCTTGCTCACCTCACGTAATCTGCAAGGTATTTAGGAGGGCCTTTTACCCGTAGCAACCTTCTTGGACCTGGAGAACTTGCATTGTCTTCCCCATTGCTTACCACACTAGGTGAATTACCCTGTGGTTGTCTAGTGACTGCTGCCTGGCTTCCCTGCCCGCCTCCTAGGCTCAGGAAGTCAGGACTCTGCTGTTCACTAAACCTGGTTGACCTGTCTCTTGGGGAGTTTTCTGAGCCCTCTGAGCTCATTTCAGTGTTCCCTGAAGGTATATGAATTTCCTGGCTCCTTTCTGTAGTGATAGGGTCCGAGGATACCTCCCTGTTAGCTCTAATGCGTGGGGACATCCTTCTGTGAGCCATTGCTGAGAAGGGCGTGTTCCCACCCCGGTGTGCCTGCTCTCTTGAATATTGTGAGTTATTATTACGCTCCCAGTTAGTCTCCTTGTCTGGAGTATTGTAGGTGAATTGTGGGTAGTTAGTATACCTCCAGTGTGACTCCCAGGCTGGAGTGAATGTGGGGGTGTCTGTTTGCCCTCTGCCCCCTGAATTCCTATTTGGAGCACTTACGGAATGTGGGTGTTGCGTACCCATGTCGTCTTCAACAGCCAACGTTGGCTGCTGATTCTGATTCTCAGAATGCATTTCCCGTTCCTCCTCCCCCCCTAGCGAAGACAGAGGAGGAAACCTAGGTGAGTCGTGCCTCACACGTAATTGATCAATGTGGCGGCGCAGAACGCGGCCGTCTTCTAAGGACACCTCGTAGGACAGAGGCCCCGAGACCTTGCAGACCACAGCCGGGACCCATAGGTGTCCAGGCCCGTAATTCCTGGCCCATACAGGATCACCCTCATGCAGGACCCGTGGTGGGTGTGGCTGAGACACCTGTGAAGCTACTCGCTCCGGATGCAGCCTGTCCAATTTAGTCATGAGCCGGCGACCCCAACGGAGTTCAGCCGGGCACTTACCCGTGGCAGTGCACGGAGTAGTACGATGGGCTAGAAGAAAGTCAGCCAACCTGTGCTGCCAGTTACCGTAAGTCAGTTTCTTGAGAGCGTCCTTGGCGACGCGGACCATCCGTTCAGCCAGACCGTTGGTGGAAGGGTGGAATGGAGCCGAAGTAGCGTGGCGAATCATGTTGGCTTGTAAAAAACCCTGAAACTCAGTAGAAGTAAATTGAGGACCATTATCCGACACCAGAACATCTGGCAACCCATGTGCAGCAAAAATGT
>NW_015397768.1:0-1394 GCF_001527695.2 Protobothrops mucrosquamatus
AGGCTGGTGTAATTTGTTCCCTCAGGTGCCATTTGTTCGGCAGGAGCTTCATGAAGCCCTGATAACATCCAATGTGAAAGAGATCAATAATTCAGGAAAATCCAAAAGAGAGGCTAAGTAAGGCTTTTTCAGGGAACTATAGCTGCTGATAGTACCCAAATGGCACAGCAGGTGGCAGTATTTAGTCAGCCTTGATTGAGCTCCAAGAAAATAAGCAGGGTTGAACATGGTTAGGATGCAGATAAGCTACACCTGGGAAATTCTAAATCAGTAGGCTAGCCTAAGACACTCTTGAAGAAGGAAAGGCAAACTCATTTCAAATTAGAATAAAATAGAAGACATTGGGGGGTCTTCTAGTCCAACCCCCTGCTCAGGCAGAAAACCCTATACCCTTTTAAACAAAGGGTTGTCCAATCTCTTCTTACAAACTTCTAGTGTTGGAGCATTCACAACCTCTGGGGGCAGGTTGTTCCACTGATTAATTGTTCTCACTATCAGGAAATTTCTCCTTAGTTCTAGGTTGCTTCTCTCCTTAATTAGTTTCCCTCCATTGTTTCTTGTCCTGCCCTCAGGTGCTTCAGAGAATAGCTTGACTCCCTCTTCTTTCTGGCAACCCCTGAGATATTGGAACACTATCATGTCATCCCTAGTCCTTCTTTTCATTAAACTAGACACACCCAATTCCAGCAGCCGTTCCTTATATGTTTTAGCCTCCAGTCCCCTAATCATCTTTGTTGCTCTTCTCTACACTCTTTCTAGAGTCTCAACATCTTTTTTTACATCATGGTGACCAAAACTGGATGCAGTATTCCAAGTGTGGCCTTACCTATTATTACCAAGAAAACAGCATGAGCTAGTCCATGTAATTACTAGCTTGACTTAAGCTATCTAAGCATATATTTTATTCATCAAATAAACAGGTTCTCGAGATATTCGGTATCTATTTCAGTTAACAAGAGGAAGAGGTATCCAGTACAGGTAGTTCTCAACTTACAACCATAACGGAGCCTGGAATTTCTGTCGTAAGTCACGATGGACATAAATCAAGGCACTCATTAGATTGGACTCAATTTTACAACTTTTCTTGCAGTGGTTATTAAGTGAACACACCGATCCTTAAGCAAACACCTTGGTCATTAAGAGAATCCATGTATTCCTATGAGTGGTTTGTTTTGCTGGAAACTGGCCAAAAAAGCACCTTTAAAGCGCTCCATGGCATAGGACCTGGATATTTACGAGACCGCCTTCTGCCACAGATTCCCTCCCACAGACCGGTACGCTCCCACAGAGCGGGCCTCCTCAGGGTGCCGTCGGCCAGGCAGTGTCGGCTGGCGACCCCCAGGGGGAGGGCCTTCTCTGTGGGTGCCCCCACCCTCTGGAACGAGCTACCCCCC
>NW_015397768.1:4328-7244 GCF_001527695.2 Protobothrops mucrosquamatus
AAGGAAGGAAGGAAGGAAGGAAGGAAGGAAGGAAGGAAGGAAGGAAGGAAGGAAGGAAGGAAGGAAGGAAGGAAGGAGCACTTGGCTTCCGAAAGTTGATAAGATATAGCTGGTTTTGGAAGCCAGAATGCAGCTTTTGGTCAAATACTGTCTGTCTGTATTCTGTCTTGCTTTGTGCTTGCTCAGTCTACATACTTAGATATTTTACAATTGCAAACTCTGTCCCATGTCACAATGCATGTACAAAAGAGGCAGAGTTTTTGTCACAACAGCATGATGCTGCTTTTGTCATTCTGCTCCCCTGCAGGTGCTGTTGTGACAAAAACTCTGCCTCTTTTGTACATGCATTGTGACAATACAAAGACATCCTCCTACACATACACAAATCATTTATCTAGAGGATACAACCGCAATGCTGCTTTTCTGAAAGGGGATCATGCAGTTACACTTCTAATGATGCTGAAATCTAAAAAAGTTTGCGCGCAAATGCAAAGGCTGCCTATGCACAGGAGCTGTGTTCACGCACCACACAGACCTAGAGGACGTGATATGTTCGCACAACATACTCAGCTAAGTTGCATGAACCCCACCTAGAATCATAGGTCTGGAAAGAACCTTGGAGGTCTTCTAGTCCAACCCCTTAGTCCTTATACCATGGACAAATGGTTGCCCAAACCTCCAATTTATAAAGGCAAGCCGTTCCACTGGTTAATTGTTTTCACGGTCAGGAAAGTCTTCCTTATTTCCAGGCTGGATCTCACTTTGACCTGTTTGATTAGTTTATTATTTAACGTGTTGAGCAAATCCGAACAGCTAACTAATGAAGTAAGTTGTGTGAATTAAATGGGCTGTGTAAATGCACACCCTGTGCGTTCTGTGGTCCTGCATGACGAGTCAGACGTCAGATTGTCTCAAAGTGACAATGGTCCACCCTGTCCAAGCTCCATTTGAACAGCTTTCAAAGAGATGCCTCCACACTTAGAGGCGGAAGAATCTCTTCAAACGTTTGACTGGGAAATCTGGATTTGTTTATCTGTCAAAAGCACACAGCAATTACTGTTCGTGGGATTTGTTCAGGATGGAGAGGGAAATCTGGAGAGACACCCCATCGCTTGAAAAAGAACACAACAGAAGTTGTAACAGAATAACAGAGGTGGAAGGGACCTTGGAGGTCTTCTAGTCCAGGGCTTTTCAACCAGTGGTACGGGTACCACCTGTGGTACAATGGCACCTGGCAGGTGGTACGCGACCATCCTAGAAAAGTGGTAGCAGGGGAGAGGAATGAGCTGAACCAGTGGCAGCACTGCACAAGCCTGAGCGAGAGACGGCTGGAGCTGCAGGGCTGCCAGGACTCAGTGGAAGCGCCAGGATCAGTGCCGCTTTCCAACTGATCGGTGCTTCTTCGGGACTGTCAGGACTCAGTGGGAGCGCCAGGATCAGCGCCAGGTTCCAGCTGGAAAGCAGCACAGATCCTGGCGCTTCTGCTGAGCCCAGAAGAAGCGCCGATCAGCTGGAATGTTGCAGCATCTCCAGGGTCTTGTGATTTACATTCAGATGCTTGGCAACTGATTCATATTTATGACGGTCACAGTGTCCCAGGGTCATGTGAAGTGACCAAAACCTGCTGCAACCACTCAGCAGACGGGGGGAATAAAAACCAAACACCCCCCACCCCACCCCCGCTGCCAATCCTCAACAGAAATGCTCACAACAATGAAAACCTCGGACAGGAGGAAGAGCACCACTGGGTGGGCAAGCAGGTGTCTTGCTCAGCTGTGGCTTGGGGGACACTTTTTTCAGTGCCATTGTAACTTTGAACAGTCACTAAGCGAACTGTTGTAAGTCGAGGACTACCTGTACTTCATCACTTTTTTCCTTTTTGGGGGGGGTCATCAAGTTTTTGACACCTTGCTAGGCGACTGGTGGTACTCAAATATTGCCATATCCTAAAAGTGGTACAATGGGTGAAAAGGTTGAAAAGCCCTGTTCTAGTCCAACTCCCTGCTCAAAAGCAGAAAATTCTGTACAATTTCAGACAAATGGTTGTCCGGTCTCTTCTTAAAAACTCCCAGTGTTGGATGTCTATGGAGATTCTCAGTCCATAGACATTTAGCTATGCAGTTTGGGATGAACCGCCTTCGAATGGTGCGGGAACATGAACGGATTTCCAGAAAACATTGCAGACTACAGAAACCATTTGTGCTTCAGTTTGAGATGCAGACATTGCAGACTCATCCCCAACAGCCTGCGCATGTCCTCAACATTGAAGGGACACAGGGCAGAAAACATCCTACAGCCAAGAAGGCTCCACACACATTTGCACTACTCAGGTGACCCGGAGGACACAGATAAACCTCCAAGTGGCCTCAACGACTCTCTAAAGGAATGCAAATGACCAGCTGTCTGCAAGGAGTATAAATCCTTCCATTCTCCACCATCCAGTCAGAGTTGAAGAAGCTTCTTGGATGAGAAGCAAAATGTCTTCAGGGAAAAAACAAGAAAGTCCAGTTGCCTCTTGGAAAAAGCACCTTTGGGACAACCAGTGTTGGAGCACCCACAACTTCTGGAGGCCAAGTCGTCCCACTGATTCATTGTTTTCACCGTCAAGAAAAAGATGGGAAATATCAAGGCCATTGAAGCCTTTGATCTTACCTGACAAAATAGCAAACTGTCGGTGCAGTTGTTCGATGATCTCCACCGCCGTGACAGGCCTGATTTCCTGTTGCATTATTTCATCTGTACAAGAAGGGAAGAGAGACAGAAGGAGGAATTACGCCATAACCCAGCCACACAAGGCAGATACTCAGATGTGAATTCCTGGTTTGTGGACCGTTTGGGCCATGTTTTCACCTCTGGCTTTGTCACATGAGTTCCAGCCCCCTCAATCCCCACCCCACCCTTGCATGCAAAATCTTG
>NW_015397769.1:0-2099 GCF_001527695.2 Protobothrops mucrosquamatus
GACAAGGAAAAAGGAGGAGTCCGAATTGTCATAAGATGCAAATTATTAGAAAACATCATATTTTAAATCATTGTCAGGCCATCAGCTTATCTTTTAATTTTTAAAATTTCAGTCATTAAATTAGTGAAATAAACAGGCATCTATATTAAATAATAATTATGAAGAAAAAATAAGCATAATAGAAATATTGATATAAGTAAAAATACCTAACTATGGACTCCAGTTCTAGCTGCTCTTTCTCTTTGCTACTTATGCTTAAGGCCTGGAAATGGCAATTAGCAACTAAAATCCATTTGATCTGTTCAAAAATTGGCCAATAAAGTAGCTTTATTATTTTAATAAAATAATAAAAATTAAAATAATATAGAGGACACTTGGCGATAAATATCACCCCAAATTTATGTCTTCTACTTCTCATCCAACCCCTCACCATCCAACCCCTCACCAATTGTAGATACTGTAGTTTGATCTCTGATTAAAATGATAGATATACTTACTTTTGCTATTATATATATATAGGTAATGCAGCAATTCTTTGCTTATGCCAGATGATTTAACAGAGGACTTTGGTCTCTCATCTCCTACTGCTGAAAAGCTTATCATTACAAGTAGTCCTTTACGTACGACCATAACTGAGCCTGGCAATTATGGCTGTATGTCATGATGGTTGTAAAGCAGATCATCACTTGACCAACTTGATTTTATGACCTTTTCTTGGTGATCCTTAAGCAAATATGGCAGTTATAAAGCAAATGCTGCACTCGTTAAGTATACCCATTATTTGATGTAGATCAGTTTTTGCTAGGAATTGGAAATAAATGCCAGTTTCTGGCAAAAATGTTATAAATATGACAGTAGGTTGCAGCAAACAGCTGTAAACATGGGCCAGTTGCTGAGCATCCAAAATACAGTCATATGATTGGGGATTGGCATCTGAACCAGGTTGTAAGTAGCTTTGGGAGGCTTGGTCATAACATCAAACATTTGCTAATTTTATTCATTCATCCAGCCAGCCAGCCCTTCTATCTACATATCATCAAATCAATACTTACAGCCATTTACAGCAATCCATTAAAAGGATACAACAAAATGCCACAGAAAGTATCATAAAATCAAAATTGCAAATGCATAATTTTAATAAGTATAAATAACACAACCAAAGTACTAAACAAAAATTGAATCTAATATTTAAATTGCTCAGAATGCTTAGAAAACACCATAATCTTGAGTTCTATAAAACATCTCACAGCAGTTTATTGTCAGCAAAGCAGGTTGGTTCCAGCAAAAATGAATTATAAATTTGTAAAAGCTTCATTCAGTTCATTGGAGAACATGTAATATAATTTGCCTGTAATCCATTTACTGAATTCAATCAATTAAGATATTAACATTCTTCTCAGTAGGGTTAATAGCTACTACAGGATAATTTTCATTTTCTTAAAGGAGATCCTAAGAAAGAAAGTTTCTAGCATAACAATGTGATCCAGAGTTTAGTGTAAAGTAGAGGTCACCAACCTTTTCATGCTGGTGGCCCGGAGGGAAAGGGAGCAGCTGAGAAATTTGGGCGTGTGCGCGTGCGGAAACGGGGCCGTGCGCACCCACATGGCACTAGCAGTCCCCTTTCCGTAGGCATGCAGATGTTAGCCACCGCTGCTAGTCCCCGTGCGCATGTGCAAATGGGCCACGAAACCCATATGGCATTAGCGGCCCTATTTGCACATGTGTGCAGGCTCTAGCCATCACTGCTGCTAGCTCCGCGTGCATGCACAAATGGGCTTTTGAATCTGCGTGTGCACAGGTGGTCCCGTTTGTGCAGGTGTGCAGGTGCTAGCTGCTAGCCACACGCATGTGCAAATGGGTCCCACAGGCACTAGCATGAGTGGGGGTGAATGCGTGCACATGTTCTGTCCCCCGTCCGACCCACACACCCCAACCAGTCAGCCGAGGCCTGAACAACTGCTCGGCACAGACAAAGGCAAATGAATTTCTTGGCAGCAACTGCGTAGCTGCCTGCCAAGCCTTTACTGATAAGACACAGCAAACAGAGATAAATCCCAAATAACTTGCCAGAGTGCTTGCAACAGAATATCCAGCAAAAA
>NW_015397769.1:6044-7240 GCF_001527695.2 Protobothrops mucrosquamatus
GACGTATCCTCGTCGGAGTCCGATACACCTGGCTCCTGGCTGATCCCGGAAGCACCGGGCTCCTGGCCAATCCCAGAAGCACCGGGCTCCTGGCCAATCCCAGAAACACCGGGCTCCTGGCCAATCCCAGAAACACCGGGCTCCTGGCCAAACTCCTCGCTGTCGGAAGGCACTGAAGGCTGCACCAGAGGGGAAGGGCCTGGAGAGGGAGGCCTAGCCATCTCCTCTCCTTCATGTTCAGAGCCTTCCTCCTCTGATGAGAGGGACACACCGGACGGAGCCACAACAGCACATGTGTGCCCATACTGGCCAGCTTGTCCCATGGTCCAGTGGCCAGTAGGCCATGGCCCAGTAGTGGGCTGCGCCCCACAGGTTGGGGACCCCCGGTGTAAAGTATTTATGGAGTTCCATAAAGGCACCAGGTCTGAGATACTGATCTTCAGAAAGACTTGACAGTTTTCAAACAGGACAATAACATGAACTATTCAATTGCACCAAATTATACTAAATAACTGGATCCAGTGAGCCATTTTTCCAAAACAACCTCATGGGATATTTCACTTCATTCTCAATACACGAAGTCAACTATTTGAGATAAAGTTGCTGTAACCAACATAAACATTTATAATTTTGATTCAACTTTCTGAACACTTCATAAAACTACTAACAATCAGATAAAACTGCTTGAAGACTAAGTCAGGACCACAGACTGTTAATAATTAGACATCCCTACTCTTAGCAAATGAAAGTTATTAAAGGCTAGGCGTGTTTTGTGTTAATATAGATTAACAGTTCATCTCATAACTCAATTTGAGTCTACAGGGACAATGTCACAATCTGGACTAAAGGGGCTGCAAGTCAGAATTTACTTCCTCATTTAAAATTATGCTGCATTTAACAGTCCTTTTAACAGGCCTCCTGAGCTTGCATCCATGGCCACGGGGCGATTTTGCAGCACGCAGTGGCCCAATCCGTGCTCCAAAGGCTTGGAAAACGCTTCTGCCACCTGGATCGGCCATGGGGGGGAGCGCGAAATCGCTCTGCAGCCCTAGATCCGGGCGGCAAAAGTATTTTCCAGGCCTCCGGGGAAAGGAAAGCATTGTAGAGTAAGCAAACTTACAAAAAAGGGGATCTCTCTCTCTGTCTCACAGACACACACACTTCCCCCACCCCCTTTAATATCATCTCTTCCCCCA
>NW_015397770.1:0-3568 GCF_001527695.2 Protobothrops mucrosquamatus
AGTGATCTTGGTTGGATTTTTTGCAGATGTTTCATACCAAACAAGATAACATCACCAGTGCTAGAAGGCAGTGAGGTATGCTCTCTTTTTATGTACCATAAACGTTGCATATTATAATACTTTAGTATATCAGAAGAAAGCAAACTCTTCTAGCACTGATGAAGTTACCTGGTTTGGTAATGAGACATCTGCAAGAAAACAACCAAGCTCAGAGAGCACCAAGGACCCTACAGTTCAACTCTGAGTTATAAATATTATCTTTTATTGTCCCAAGTGTTGCTGCTGTCTTCTGGCTTGTAATAAGTTTCTGTTTTTCCAATCTGTTTCCAGCCTATATAATCTATTAGCAGTGGCTGGTTATACTACTGCTACTATTGCCCTAGGAAGAATGGGACACTGTGGGATTGGAGTGTTAAGAGGAAAGCAGCAGTTTAATGCACAGACAGAAGAAACTGTTGTTTGCAGATGCCTGGAAAGTGATTGCTGTTTTTTCCAAAAAACATTGTCCTGGAGACACTTTAATTTATTCATTTGTCAGATTGATATCCTGTTTTTTCCTTCAGGAACTTGGTTTTTTCTAAACAATAACAACCCTCTGAAGGAGAGGAGATAAGAGACGTGAAAGGCCCAAAGGAAGCTTCTAGAAGGTGGAATTCTAATCCAAGTTTCCTGCGCGCAGTTAGAATTTATCTGGATCAGATGTACAATGCATGTGCTATATTTAATATTGCAGACAGATAATGCAAAGGTATATGTGCATAGGCTTGCATTAATAAGTTTAATACATGAGACTAATGTTGAAATAACTTGTCTAATGTTGGTTGATGTGTTTGTGTGGTATTTGTGGCTGCACTCTGTGTGTGTGCTTTGGTTTTGTTAATGCTCTGTTTCAGAGTGCATTTAAAACAGCAAAGTTTCTGTCTTATGCTGATTTAATGGGACTTAGGATGTGTTTATTGTGTGCAGGTTTTTAAAGCTAGTCAAGTTTCAAGACTATTCATTCTATGTTACTTTGGCATGGATGATAAATAATTCTGCTCTTTTTCCCCCCTGTGCTGTGCTAGCATATGTTTTTCAACTTTTGCTGACTCACCTCTAAGTTAGTGGATTTGCTTCTTTTCTTGTTCACTATCTGGCCATATCTATAATTTCTATTTATTAATGTAACTAATATAGTTACAGTTACTATTTATTAACACCAATACATTGTATTATTATTAGCACTAAAAGTGTTGATGTTAATACTATTAAATATTAGTACTATTTAAAAAAAATCTATGTATTACCAATACAAATGATTATTAAAGGTAATTTTGCATTGGGGCACTGAGTGCAAAATTACTTTTAATAATTCTTTGACAAGAGAAAAAAAGCCACAACACAGAGTATAATTTAGTTGACTTGGCTATTTCTGTTTGTTCTTTTCAGGGAGAGATTACTTGCTCCTGTTAAGCTGTTAAAACTTCTAGTTAGATTGTAACTGAAAATATATTTGTTAAATAGATTACTTTTCGTTGTTTGTGTGCCTATATGCTTGCCTATATACTTGTCTATATACTGTGTTCGGGATTAATTTAACAAACTGAAACATTCTCTCTGTCGAGAAAGTGAGAGCGCTTTCCTGATTACTGATTTAATCAATTCTATCTTTTAATGGATTTTTAAGATGTTTTGAAACAATTATTTAAAAATCAACTAATTGACATTATTTTGCAGTTTGGGCATTGTGTACTAGTGGACATGAACTGTTCCTTATCTGTTCTGGCATTCTGGAGCGAAAAACAAGGTAGTCTATTGCTTTCAATGGATGGAATATGGTTCTGTATTGTACTGAATTCAACAGAAGATCAAAATATCTTACGCTAATTCTTAGACTAAAGGTGTGACTCCTATTTATTTGGGACAACAGAGTCAAGATTAATAATGGATTCGTGTCCAGAAAGGTGGTGCATCCAAAAACAAATATTTGCAATTAATTTTCAATTCACCCTGTATAAAAGAATTTTGAGAATAATATTTCTGACTTTTTTTTTTTACTTCTCTTTTCCAGAAATTCTCTTGTCCTTTGATAATTATAGAACAGGGGTCTCCAAACATGGCCCTTTTATGACTTGTGGACTTCAACTCCCAGAATTCCTCAGCCAGGCACAGTGGCTGAGGAATTCTGGGAGTTGAAGTCCACAAGTTTGAAGACCCCTGTTATAGAATATAATGCAACCTGAACAAATCCTCTCATATCTAAAGAAAGAATAGAAAGTATGGTTTTTTTGCCTTTTTTCTTTCATCTAACTTCTCCAAACTCAAACAATGTAATTATTTTGGTTGGAATATATACTGTATGTTAGAAACCTTGAAGTTCTTGATCACTTATTTTTATTTTAAATCCAGTTTCTAAATAGATGTGCAGCTACTATATATACTCGCAGGTAAGTTGAGAATTTTAGATGCCAAAATACGCCCCAGAAATAAAAAAGCTAGGATTATTTGGCGCCTCCTGTCTGACAAATATGTGATACATTATTAAACCCATTGTTATCATGTGATTGACTTTCTTGAATTTTTCTTTTGCAAATTTACCACAAACAGTTGGTATAAAGAATTTCAGAGCAGTGGAAAACAGCACTAAAACAGTTGAATAATGGCTCATAATTTTGCTTCGAAATTAAATATAACAAATGCTTATATATCAAATGTTATTTAATTCTTATATGAAAGAACTTCTGAATTTACATGCTTCTATTTTCTACTCGTAGATTCATACTATAAATATAACATATGTAATTTATTTAACAGCAAGAGTCTTTGATTATTCAAGTGTTTTTAAAATTAACTTCTATTTTTGAGAATAATAAATTCAAAACATATTCAAAAGCAATAAACCAGTGCAGCTGTTTTATATTATAGCCAGGCCATAACTTTTTCCAGAACAGACAGAATTGAAATACAAGCTTAAGCATTTATTTGTTAACATTCAAGTACAAAGCTGAGTCTGGAAGTACTTCCAGATTAAAATTCTGATTTGGGGAGGGGGGAATACTACCTATCCCAAAGAAATTTCAGAGTCTACCTAACCAAGAATACCTCTCTTGTGTGTGGATTAAAGTTCAATTTGTTAAATACTATTACTGACTTCAAGTCATAAAAAAATACTTAGAATAGCTCATGAGTCATTAACTACACCAGCAATGGGCAAACTACGGCCCGCGGGCCGTATACGGCCCGGTGGCCGTTTCAAGCCGGCCCGCGGAGCACTAGATAATGTATTCATTTATTCACCTCATGCTGTGTCTAGTGAGGTGAATAAATGAATAAATTATCTAGTGCTCCCGGTGGCTGGCTAGGGAGTTGCAAGGAGCTGGATTGGCTGGACTGGCCAGCAGCTAGTGGGGGAAGAGGGGAGGGACTGATAAGAAGAAAGAAGCTTGGAAATGGATGGAAGTAGAAAAAAAAAGAGCAAAAATATCACTTTTGATGGTATTGTATTCTGCACTGTGGTAAGTTGTAACTGCAGATATCAGTCTCAGAAAAAACAAAATCAGTGGTCAGATCATTTTGCATAAGCCGTGAG
>NW_015397770.1:5681-7240 GCF_001527695.2 Protobothrops mucrosquamatus
ACATTGCATAAAAGTTTTGTAAAATAACTCTTTTTATGCTTTTCTACCTTAAATTAATCTAAACATTTAATGTTACAAATGTAAATTTAATTTATATTAATTCACACATACACACCGTCCATCTACTCTTGGTCCGGCCCCCGGGTCCAATATATGAACCCATTGCGGCCCTCGAGTCAAAAAGTTTGCCCACCCCTGAACTACACACACAGCTCTTGGCTCAAACAACGCCATTTACATATGCCATATACAGGTAATAGACATTATTCTCAAATTTTTAATCCTGCTTTTGTACAGGGCTAATTGTTCTATTGTCCAAAACTCTTCTGGTGGGTGTGTATGTGTTCCTGATTTCAACTCAACAACTACTTTCTATACAAGTGCTTGGCAGAGGCACTTAGGATGTGATTGTACATTACGGTTAGGGTAAGACGTGTGTATATGTGCATCTGGTTCTGGTTCTGGTTCTGGTGAGAGCCAGATTTACCAGGGATCAACAACACAGCATCTGAAAGGCATTTTCACTTCATGGAAACCTACTTAAAATCCATTCATGTAAGTTATACATTTCAGGTAAGAAAGTGGCAGTCAATATATTTACACCTGTCTTTCTATTAAAACACTGAAAGTGATGTATAGTGGATACTATAAGTTTGTAATATAATAGTCATGATACAAAAGATGAGAAGGAAAGAGGGAAAAATAAAAATGATTTATTTACCAATTATTTTATACTGTTACATAACGGCAATGTGGAATCAGGAAGAACGTCGGGGAGAGAAAAAGCTAATGGGGGATTTTGCTAGCAGGTTAGAAAAAGCCCCTATAGGCCAATTGCCAAGAAAGGAAGTTCTGGATAGTAGGTAGGTGTGCCAATTTTTAAATAGGTACATCACATACCTAATGTCCATAATTCCTAGTTAGAGTGGCTAAGAAACATGATGATGGAGACCAACCCATATGAAAGGTATAACTATGAAATGGTTATTCCTCTCTCTTTCATTGAAGCAATTTTCAAGGAGAAGCAATCTGGATAGGCTGCATATATTTCTGTTTGAAAAAGCCTAATCTTTCCTTGCTTAAGGCATAACATCTACTTTGAATAGAATTTAGGTAATTATTAAATCCTTGATAAAGTTTGATGTTCCAGTCTTTTTCATTTTAGGGGATTTCCGTGCTGATTACTCAACTGTGAGCTCTAAATAATCTTTCCAGAATCTGCTACTGCATCTCCATAACAAAACCATTTCAAAGGTTTACATAGGTAGTGTCTAGCATCTCTGTTCGCGCCCATGTGCATCTGCAAATGGGGCTGCAGGCACTAGTGCGAGTGGGGGGAATGTGCACCCACGCGTGCATGCAATAACAAATCTTCAAACTACTTCTGAAATGGACAGACTGGGAACCTCCAAATGTTGAAATCTGATTCTCATCAATTCTATGATGATCATCAATTGCAGTGTGACTCTATTGCTTATATTGCTTATATTGCTCACTTTGATCCAGGGCAGTGCATCGTACACAAGACTGAATGTCATTTATAAGCTGTAATTTACTGT
>NW_015397771.1:0-1931 GCF_001527695.2 Protobothrops mucrosquamatus
TAAGGTTGAGAAACATTGGTGATTTATATCTATAGGGCTTAGTTTTGGAATATAAACCCTATAAACCTCCACCCACCCTTGATCTTTCCTTCATAAATAAAACGGCTTTAGCTGACTCAAAACAAAGCAGAAAAACTATTTATTTCTCAAAGAGCTTCTCATAGTTATAAAATAAGTACAGGCAGAGCAAAGCACCACACTCCAGTTTGAAAAAAGAGAGGTAAAAGTTCCAGTGAATGTTTCCCAAATGAGATAATTTGAAATATACCTTTTGATTGATATTAATATGCTAATTATAAACCTGTTCCTATGTTCATTTGGATACAATTGACACTTAGAAAGGGGTGATCATGATCAGTTTAGTTGACCTAACCTCCAACTCCACTTATATATTCAAATATTTACAGCCACCCAACCATATTTCTGCTTCTTCTCTGCTATGTTGGAATCCTGAAAAATGAAATTAATTAATAATCTGACTTTGGTTTATGGAGGTCTTGTTCTTCCACATTCTGTCCTGAATTTCCTTCTGGTCTAGTCTGTTTTCCTTCTTCTGTAGGACACTTACAAAGCATGAACTTTGCATGCTGGGTTCTATTCCCATTTTAAAATAAGTATCTCATGTTTAAATGTGCAGACAACAAGTGATATGAAAGACTTGTTCCTGAGACTTCAAACAGCTGATACAGGTCTGTTTTGTAGGACTAGCTAGATTGCAAATCATGTAATTGGCAACTTTTGATGTTCTTCTTCTCTTCTTCCGTAGCTTCCCTCCTTCCCTTACTGTAAGGCCTTTATTCAACTGGACCTCTTGTGCTAGAGTCCCCAAATGCCTTAGTTCAGTGATGGTGAACCTTTTAGAGACTGAGTGCCCAAACTGCAACCCAAAACCCACTTGTGCATCGTCGAGTGCCGGGTGGGTGTGGCCCATTGGGTGGGCGTGGCCCATTGGGTGGGCGTGGCCCATTGGGTGGACGTGGCTGCGGTGGTAATGGCAGACTGGGTGGGACTAAAAAGTTCAATCAATCAATTCCAACTTTGCAAGATCTTTTTTTTCCCCGAGAAGTTGAAACTGACTGATTGATTGAACCTTTTTTTTTTTTTTTGCACACAGCAGCGGAGGCCTAAAGCGAAAAGGTTTTATAAAACCCAGCTGAAGGCCTAGGACTGGGGCGACGGCGCACGTGCCCACAGAGAGGGCTCTGAGTGCCGCCTCTGGGACCCGTGCCATAGGTTCGCCACCACTGCCTTAGTTAGTATTTCGGAAAATATTTATTTATTAAACAAATTTATATAGTCACCCAATTCATACATAGGTGATTCCGGGTGACTTACGTCATTTAATTTTTTTAAAAAAATCTGTCATATAATAAAACAATTTTTTAAAAAAACCTACCCCACCTCCATGGCAGCAATAATACAATTAGCCACTTGCTCATCTGCGTTTCCATTTGTAGTCCCCAGGCCACATTTTGGGGGCCTTTTGGCAAAGGGGCTGGGTGGCAGCCAACCATATCTGGGGAGAATGAAGTTCCAGAAAGAAGGGGGCACTACCAAGAAGGCCCTTTTTTGAGGTCCCACCAGATGATAATCCCTAAGTGATGGGACCCATAACATGCTCTGCCTCCTTGCTCTGGTAAGCTGGGTGGAGGTAATAGAGGAGAGGCAGTCCCACGTATTGCTTTTGGATGCCAAAAAGTTGCAACTCTGAAGGCATCCAACCCAACATACCTGTTGTGTTCTTTGTATTCCCCCCCCTTAATTCCCTATGCATATCCTGATCACCCATTAAGGGTGATTGCCCTTCACCATTGATCGCCCATTAAGGGTGATTGCCCTTCACCATTGATCGCCCATTAAGGGTGATTGCCCTTCTCCATCTGCATACAGTTTCATGCCCGTTGCTGGTTGGCTAACTAGCAACAGGGTCT
>NW_015397771.1:5552-7240 GCF_001527695.2 Protobothrops mucrosquamatus
CCCGTTGCTGGTTGGCTAACTAGCAACAGGGTCTTGCCAGCCAATGGAATTGTGTGATTACAAGCCAGGGGAATCCCATAAAAGAGGGCTCCCCTGGCCCAGAGAGCCAGTCCGGATTTACTTTATGCCTTGCCAATAAACCAAGAGCTGACTGTCACTCGACTCGTGTCTTACTGCCTGCGCGATCTAACAATACCCAAACAAGCATATGAAGAAAGGTTGTCTCATGCCAGCCTTCCCCATCCTACTGCCCTCCAAACATTTTGGATAATAGTTCCCAATTATTCTCGGCTTCCTAGGCCACTACTCATACTACCTAAAGAAGAAAGAAGACAACAGGTGAAGGGTGTTAAGTTACTAAGTTTAATGTAACTCAGCAATTTTAGATATGCTGGATAATCTTTCCCTTGGGACAAAAAAACCCCTAAGGGTATTGATTAGTTATTTCAGTCTCAGCAGAGGCTTCTTCAATCCACCTGCATCACTGTAAGTTAATACTTCTGGAACAAATGCTGATCCTTATTTACAGATACTCCCCCCCCCACTGATAAATTGAATGCTGGCTAAGAGAACAAATCCTTTGTCAGAGGAAATCTGATATTTTTTTTTCAACCCATCAACTATGGATTAAAAAAATGAGAACCACACATTAGTGGACCACAGCTATATTTCAGAAGAAGTAATGCTGAATGCACATATATGTTATGGACTAAACAGATTCTTTGACTTTCATAGTACTAAGATTCTACCCATTGCTTATATTTGATCTCAGGTATCAGCATTAGTAATAATAAAAGTACCTAATAATGGGAGTTTGTGATTAATATAAGAATAATATCCTGCTATGCAGAGATTTTCTCTCTGTAAATTTGAGGAAATGGATTGTATCATATAAGAATGTTGGTTCCTACATTGCCAAGTATAATAACCAGCACCAATCCCCCAGGAATTCAAATCAAAATATCAACAATTGAACCAGGGACTAACCCCTCTCTCTGTTCTTTAGACAAGAAGTCAAAAAGATCATGTGCTGCTTTTTTTTTTTAATTCAAAGAAAAGTTCAGCCAAATGAGAGGAACCAGCTTAAAGATGCCAGTTGTATCCAAGGCTGAGGACAGATTTGATAAGTTTTGTGCATGGGCTTACAACTGGTCTTTGTTGACCTTTCCTTGGAAAATGTATCAGGAAGAAAACTGGTTGTCCCCAAAGTGCTTTTTCAAGAAGCAACTGGACTTTCTTGTTTTTCTTTGAAGATGTTTCACTTCTCATCCAAGAAGCTTCTCCAGCTCTGACTAGATGGTGGGGAATCCTTCAGTTGCCTCCTGAAAAAGCACCTTTGGGAGAACCATGACCTGGATGATTGAGAATCTCCATAGACAGAAGAAAACTGGTGTTTTGGAAATGTTTTAACAAACTGTATTTCATTCCATGTGAGAGATAACTATTTTATTTCAGTGTTCCTCAACTTTGGCAACTTTAGGATGTGTCAACTTCACCAAAATGCTGGCTGGAGAATTCCGGGAGTAGAAGTCTACACACCTTAAAGTTGTCAGGGTTGAGAAACACTGTTTTATACAATTGGCAACTTAAATATAAAGGCTGACTTCATTATTAATGCTGACTGACACTGTTGTTGTAGATCAGGGGTCTTCAAACCTGACCCTTCTATGACTTGTGGACTTCAACTC